>NW_028182052.1:0-238000 GCF_051167445.1 Perissodus microlepis | reverse complement strand
TTACATTGTAAACATGATACACTTGCTTGCTGTCCTATACAGTAAAACCAACTACAGAATAATCAACACTGATAGGAAAGTGTTAAACTTGTCTTTCATTCAAAAGTTTAATGAAATCCATATAAAGGTAGACTACTGCAAAGGTACAAACAATATTTTAAAAAACATCACAAAAACTCAGAGGAGAGAAAACAGCAGCCAGTCTGAAAAAGATAACGAGGGACACTATGCTATTACTACATGGCAGGCTGACTAGGGGAGGCATTCAAGTCAGTTAATCTATAAGCATATTTAACATATTTAACACGTCAGCTGAGGTGCTGTAGAGCATAAATAATAAAACAATAAAAACAACAGAAGAAAGATAACAGAAGAAAATGCATGTCAATACTCAATCTAGTTTAAATGCTGAGGAATAAAAATGAAGTTTCAAATAGGGTTTGAAGATGACTTGAAGAGTTTAGGCACAGATACAGAAACAACCTCTTTTCTTTCAATTCTGAATTCAGAAACTGTTCCAAACTTTTCCCAGAGCAATTCAAGAGTGTCATCAGCATATAAAGGTTACATCATGTATGCGGCCCAGCAGTGGGCCCTGAGGAACTCCACAGGAGACCTTCAGAAAATCAGAATCAGTTTAATTTCCTTCATATAGAGTATTTAAGGGTGTGTCATTCCTCTGATACCATCTCTCTCCTTTTTTATCAGTAACCTGTGATCTGTAGTTTCAAATATTTTTTTTTAGTAGTGTTCCTTTTTCTCTACTGCATTCAATATAGTTTCTGTTTATACTGTACCTGTTTGTCAGTGGTACCTTCTATTTTTTTACTAGCTACTGTCACGGTTTTTGAGTTTATTATGTTAAACTTTGGGGGGGGGGGGATTTCTTGCTTAATTTCTTTTTTGCTTCCATGTTGCTTCCACGTAGGCAAAATGTAGTTTTGTAATTACGAATTTAGAGATTGGGTCTCTAAAATTAAAAGAGAACACCCCCACTATGAATTAACTTATGGAGCTCCAAAACAGAAAGCCAGCTCAAACTAAGTACAACCTAAAATAGTCAAAATATTATAGGAATTAAATGTGTGGATGAATGAACCTTATGAATGAACAGTATGAAAAATGAATGCAAAAATTAGAGAAGAACTGGAACCACTACAGGACATTTACAACACTCGGGTCAAGAAGAGGGCACACAACATCATCAAGGACCGCACCCACCCACAGCACACACTGTTCACACTCCTGCCATCTGGCAGCATTACAGGAGGGTAAAAGCAGGGACAACCAGACTAAAAACCAGTTTCTATCCACAGGCCATCAGGCTACTGAATCACTGACTGATTGTTGAACTGTAATTATCTTTAACCAGTAAATTTGCAATTTTGTACATTTATATACAACATAACACAACTTCATACAATATAAACATCTTATTATTGCATATTTATCATATGCAAACATATCACTTGTGTTACGTTATTTATTATTTTCTATGCTATTTTCTATGCTCAGAGTTACGTTTATTCTTTATTTTAGTTAGTTGCTATTTAGTTGTGTGAAGGGAACCCACAAAGGAAGAACTTCATTGCTCTATGTAACTACTGTGTTATGCTGTGTACATGACAATAAACTTCTTGAATCTTGAATCCAGGGCATATTTGGACAAACAAGCTTTAACATCACCCAATCTCACACACCCACACAAGGTCCTTCCAGAGAAACTGCATTCTGCTACTGGTTATTCAAACCAATAAATGACCACAAATTCAGTGCTGAGACAGACTCTGACTTTGTGACGTGTCATGAAATTACATCAGTTCAATTACAAATAACAGTGATCACTACAGAGAAGTGCTTTTCTTGGCATGACATTACATTGCTGTCAGTGGATACCCAAGTATACTGCAAAAAACAGACTCTGCCGTCAGACAGAGACAGATAGAAAAAAGCATGCAAGAGCAGCAATGGTACAACAAAAACAGCCACACTGGTTTACAAAAGGTTCGTTCAGAGTGCAGCCAATGAGAATCAATAATGGAATCAGAACAGGTACATTCTTATCAATTCCCATCTGTAAATATGATCTGGGTGGGTGAACTTCCATAGGAATCTTGAGCTGTTCTGATTTCCTGGGGCTGAAGAACAGTTGGGCTCTGTTCCAGAAAACAGATCTGACTTTTGGTTCCATGACAAAGATCAGTGTTGATCATTGTCTTACAGTATGCGGCTAAAGCAAACAGTGATCACAGTAATGTGCATTAAATGTCTCATTGAGGAAGAGCAGGCTGTAAACCCGTCTTACTGTCAAAACAGTCACAGACGTTTAATTATGAAGACAAAGCTGGAGAAAGCAATTCTGACTTCACCGTGTCCACAACGTGCTGTGTGTGTCCTTCACTGATGGCAGCCTGGTTATAAAAGAGTTCATGTTAAATAATAGACTAATATCTAAGCATGATTTTAACGTTTTTAAAGTGCTCTGACATGTGCTTTAAATAGTCTGTGGATGCTGATGAGGTGTGTCACCTCAGGAAGACCCAGCTCAACTGGTTTACAGTTCATTTGTCACTGCTCAAGTAAAAAGAGTTCATGAGCAGACACATTAAAACGTGACCTCTGTTCTGTAGCGACTGACAATGCAGCCAACAAAAACAGAAATAACTCACTGAATTGCACACAACAGGAGAAAAAGACTGGTACGTGTGAGATTTCCCACTATTTCTTGAAGTCAGTATGGCAAATACACTATACAGACAAGAGTACCACCTAAAAAAAACACATAGAGAAGCAGCTCATCCAGTCTTTATCGAGCTTACTTTGTGCACTATGTACTGACCCAGCAGGCCTGTGCCAAATATGTATTTTAATAATAATAATAATAATAATAATAATAATAATAATAATACAGCAGATTTTTTGTATCAATAACTTCTCAGTAATTCTGAGCAATCATTTCAGTTTGTTTTTGAAGGTTTGATCATATGTAAGCCGTTCTCCGTTTCCCTCTCCTGTGAACAGCTGCTCTAAATCAGATACAAAAACCGGAGCGGAGCAGCAGGAGGGAGACAGAAAGCTCTTGCTCCTGTTTAAACAGCTGATATATTTTTACACTAAACATCATGAATCAAGGACCAGCTGATCTTACTGTGAGCGAGGATCACAAACACCGGGACGAGCTTCATTTCCCACTACAATCGAATCCAGAACAAGCCGAACCGCTGCACCGCTCAAAGCAAAAACAAAAAAGCATAAAAAACTTTCTCTTTCACTTTCCATTAGACTTTTGATCCCAATCCCAAGAGACTTAAAATCCCAGTGACTAATGGTATTGGCATTTTAATAGCAATATTGATATGGTTTCACTGCATGTGTAGGCAGGGGTGGTGATATATTTACATTCATGCAGTAACACTTTTACAGTGGACATGAAACACTACATATATAAAAGTTAATGGTGCCCTGCTCTAAAAAACTGTCATAGATTTAAAACTGTCTGTGAACCTCTAGGATGTAAATTAGCATTTATAAACACAGTGTTTCATGTCAAATCTGTGATTGTGAAGTATTTCAATGTTTAGGAGTGGATTAAAAGATTAATTTAATTTTTGTGACACATCCATTATTAGGATTATTCGGTATTTATAGTGCACTTCTCAACACTGTAACAGGAGTGTATGGTAGCACAAAAGTCTACAGTTACACTTTTTCATTGGCTCTGCGGTTCAGTACGGCTGAGCTGAATAGACTGAAGCCTAAATGGTTTTCCTCCTTCATTATCAATAAAGCCTTTCTCTTATAGCATCTCTGACTGTAGTGTTTTCAGTCACAGAGATCATATTTACATATTAACATATTGAGCCTCATCAGGGGCATCACAAAGATGTTGTTCAAAAGGTGTAATCCAGATACCAACAGGAAACTTGACTACCAAAATACACTTTTCAGCATGCTCCAACCCACTGCTCTCCTCTCCAAACTGTCATGAGCCGAGGAAGCGTCTGGTGTTTTTCCGCTCTCATCCTGTGTCTACCTGTGTCTGCCCTGGTTCCTCACCTGCCATCCACTGATGACAATGCACTTAAGCCCAGCGCAGTCGTCTATTCTCTGCCAGTTTGTCAGCTAGTTCAGCTGAAAACTAAGGTCTCTAATCAGAAGTACCTGACTCCGTGGTATAATTCTCAAACACGTACCCTAAAGCAGATGACTCGTAATCTGGAGAGGAAATGGCGTGCCACAAATTTAGAGGATCATCATTTAGCCTGGAGAAATAGTTTGCTGCTTTATAAGAAAGCCCTCCGCAAAGCCAGAACATCTTACTATTCATCACTGATTGAAGAAAATAAGAACAACCCCAGGTTTCTCTTCAGCACTGTAGCCAGGCTGACAAAGAGTCAGAGCTCTGTTGAGCCAACCATCCCTTTAACGTTAACTAGTAATGACTTCATGAACTTCTTCACAAATAAAATTTTTATCATTAGAGAAAAAATTACCAGTAATCATCCCACAGATGTAATATTATCTACAGCTACTCTTAGTACCATTGATGTTAAGTTAGACTCTTTTTCTCCAATTGATCTTTCTGAGTTAACTTCAATAATTACTTCCTCCAAACCATCAACGTGTCTTTTAGACCCCATTCCTACAAAACTGCTCAAAGAAGTCCTGCCATTGATTAATTCTTCGATCTTAAATATGATCAACCTATCTCTAATGGTCGGCTATGTACCACAGGCCTTCAAGCTGGCTGTGGTTAAACCTTTACTCAAAAAGCCATCTCTAGACCCAGCAGTCTTAGCTAATTATAGGCCAATCTCCAACCTTCCTTTCATATCAAAAATCCTTGAAAGAGTAGTTGTCAAACAGCTAACAGATCATCTGCAGAGGAATGGTTTATTTGAAGAGTTTCAGTCAGGTTTCAGAGCTCATCACAGCACAGAAACAGCTTTAGTGAAGGTTACAAATGATCTTCTTATGGCCTCTGACAGTGGACTCATCTCTGTGCTTGTCCTGCTAGACCTCAGTGCAGCGTTCGATACTGTCGACCATAATATCCTATTAGAGCGATTAGAACATGCTGTAGGTATTACAGGTACTGCACTGCAGTGGTTTGTATCATATCTATCTAATAGACTCCAATTTGTGCATGTAAATGGAGAGTCCTCTTCACCCACTGAGGTTAATTATGGAGTTCCACAGGGTTCAGTGCTAGGACCAATTCTGTTTACATTATACATGCTTCCCTTAGGCAGTATCATTAGAAGACATAGCATACATTTTCACTGCTATGCAGATGACACCCAGCTCTATCTGTCCATGAAGCCAGATAACACACACCAATTAGTTAAACTGCAGGAATGTCTTAAAGACATAAAGACCTGGATGGCCGCTAACTTTCTGCTTCTTAATTCAGATAAAACTGAGGTTATTGTACTCGGCCCTGAAAATCTTAGAAATATGGTATCTAACCAGATTCATACTCTGGATGGTATTACCTTGGCCTCCAGTAACGCTGTGAGGAACCTTGGAGTCATTTTTGACCAGGACATGTCCTTCAACGCACATATTAAACAAATATGTAAGACTGCTTTCTTCCATTTGCGCAACATCTCTAAAATTAGAAATATCCTGTCTCAGAGTGACGCTGAAAAACTAGTTCATGCATTTATTACTTCCAGGCTGGACTGCTGTAATTCATTATTATTAGGATGTCCAAAAAACTCACTGAAAAGCCTTCAGCTAATCCAAAATGCTGCAGCAAGAGTACTGACAGGGACTAGAAGGAGAGAGCATATTTCTCCTGTTTTGGCTTCCCTTCATTGGCTTCCTGTTAAATCTAGAATTGAATTCAAAATCCTGCTCCTCACATACAAGGTCTTAAATAATCAGGCCCCATCTTATCTTAATGACCTTGTAGTACCATATCACCCTATTAGAGCACTTCGCTCTCGCTCTGCAGGCCTACTTGTTGTTCCTAGAGTATTTAAAAGTAGAATGGGAGGCAGAGCCTTCAGTTTTCAGGCCCCTCTTCTGTGGAACCAGCTTCCAGTTTGGATTCGGGAGACAGAAACTATCTCTACTTTTAAGATTAGGCTTAAAACTTTCCTTTTTGCTAAAGCATATAGTTAGGGCTGGACCAGGTGACCCTGAATCCTCCCTTAGTTATGCTGCAATAGACGTAGGCTGCCGGGGGATTCCCATGATGCATTGAGTTTTTCCTTTCCAGTCACCTTTCTCACTCACTATGTATTAATAGACCTCTCTGCATTGAATCATATCTGTTATTAACCTCTGTCTCTCTTCCACAGCATGTCTTTTATCCTGTCTTCCTTCTCTCACCCCAACCGGTCGCAGCAGATGGCCGCCCCTCCCTGAGCCTGGTTCTGCCGGAGGTTTCTTCCTGTTAAAAGGGAGTTTTTCCTTCCCACTGTCGCCAAAGTGCTTGCTCATAGGGGGTCATATCATTGTTGGGTTTTTCTCTGTATCTATGAAGCGCATTGAGGCGACTTTTGTTGTGATTTGGCGCTATATAAATAAAATTGAATTGAATTGAATTGAATTAAGGGAGGAATAAAGCCAAAGCAACTAGGACCTGAGAACTAAATACACAAAGGACTACAGGAAGTTAATATGAATATCATACAAACCAGGAATCACAATGAATATTTAAATAAACAAAGCACAACATTTTTTTTTTAGGTTGCAAGAAAGTAAAGCAATCTAAAATACAAAATATTCCCACTTATGTTTATTCTGGTCATTTGTGGATAACACCTCCCCCGCTCTGCTGCTGCTAATTAAAAATGAATTAAACAAGCTAAATCATTAAGAGGCTATTATAAAACCATTTACATACATCTGTAATTTATCATTTCAAACTGGTCGATTTCCAGACAGAATGAAAATAGCAAAAGTTATACCTCTATACAAATCTGGAAACAAACACCATTTCACAAACTACAGGCCTGTCTTTTTACTACCTCAATTCTCAAAAGTTCTTGAAAAACTGTTTAAAAACAGACTGGAAAAATTTATAGATAAACATAAACTACTCACTGAGAGTCAGTACGGATTCAGATCAAGCAGATCAACATCATCGGCACTATTAGATTCAATAGAATACATCACAAATTCCATAGACAAAAAGCAATATGTGGCTGGGTTATTCATAGACTTGACAAAGGCATTTGACACTATAGATCATGATATATTAATAAGAAAACTGGAACGTTATGGTGTCAGAGGGGTAGTTTTAGATTGGGTCCGGAGTTATTTAAGTGACAGAAAGCAGTTTGTGAAAATAAATGGTGGTTGCTCCTTATGTATGGACATTGCTTGTGGTGTACCCCAAGGGTCAGTTTTGGGTCCAAAATTCTTCAACTTGTACATTAACGACATCTGTAAAGTGTCCAAAGTATTAAAAATGGTTCTCTTTGCTGACGATACAAACATTTTTTGCTCTGGTGATGATCTGCAGAATTTATTGGAGGATATGACTAATGAAATAAGTAAAGTGAAGTTCTGGCTTGATAAAAATAAATTATCATTAAATTTGAATAAATCTAAACTGATGTTATTTGGAAATAGTAGTTTAAATACAAATGCAAAGATTCAAATAAATGGTGTTGATATTGAAAGAGTCAGTGAAAATAAATTTCTGGGGGTAATAATAGATGAAAAACTTAACTGGAGAGCTCACGTAAGATATATTCATTCCAAAGTATCACGAAGCATTGCAGTACTAAACAAGGCAAAACAGGTATTTGACAGAACATCACTTCATATTCTATACTGTTCACTGGTTTCACCATACTTAAGCTATTGTGCAGAGGTCTGGGGCAATAACTATAAAACCACATTACATTCACTTTTTACTCTTCAAAAAAAAGCAATTCGAATCATCCACAATGCAGGTTATAGGGAACATACAAACTCACTATTTTTGCAGTCTGAAATTGACGATATAGTGAAATTCCAAACAGCACAAATTCTATTCAAAGCAAAAAATAAAGAACTGCCAGGTAATATTCAGAGTATGTTTTTTTTGAAAGAAGGAAGTTATAATTTAAGGGGTTTTTGTAACTTCAAAACAATGAAGGTACGTACTACAAGAAAAGGCTTTTGTGTTTCTGTTCATGGAGTGAAACTATGGAACAGTCTGAATATGGAATTAAAGCAATGTCCAAACATAAAACTGTTCAAAAAGAGTTATAAAAATATGATCTTCTCGAACTATAAAGAAAAGGAAAATATTTAAATTAAGTGAATGTCTCTATTTAAAGACGAACAAACAAACAAAAAACTCATGATGTGATATTACAGTAAATAGTATATCAGAAATCTGTTCACTATTTTTATTACAAATTATATCAGTAAGGAAGCTGACTAAATATTATCTGATAATTTATGGCAAAGGGGTGGGATTAAATAAGTGTATAATTCTTCCCACTCCCTTTCAACATGTATGTTTTTTTGTATGTAATTTGTATAGTATTTTTTTTCTCTCTTATTTTCTTTTCTAAATGTACTTGTATATTGTTCACATGTTGAAATAAATTACCAAAAAAAAAAAAAAAAAAGAGCAAAGTCTTGCTTACCATCACCAACATGGATTCTGTTAAACACTGAACAAGCAATATGAGTTTGCACAAGACAATTGGTACAAATACATACTTTGATATATGGCAGTGGGCAGGAAGTGTGCTGTGGCTTTAGTGGAGATAAAACTCTACAACACATTATTTAATATCCTATAAAATTACTCTTATTTACCTCCACCAAAATTAGGAAGACTGCAGTGTCAGTTTGGTTGAGAAGGGGTCTACACATTTGAAAAACTGAGGGAATTCATATGATCTACATTAAAAAATAAATACAAGAAATAACCATAACATTGAAAATAACCACAGCCTGAATGAGGAGGAGACAGGAAGTAAACTAGATAGGCATGTGTCTTTGACAAGTACAACAGAGTTTGCCAGTTATAGATGTGACAAAATGAGAAGGAAAACCAGAACAAAACGTGATGATTGAACACAAATTCTTCAACATTTCTCTGTTTTTGTTGCTTCTTTATTCAGGTAAGGAAACCTTTACAAATACTCTAAAACATAATTTTTACTTAATATCAACAACAAATTTCAAACACACATTTTCAGATATGAAAATTAATTAGCTTTGCAAACCTCTTCCTACTGTAACACTTTATCAGCATCTAACTTACTGATTAGATTATTGTTAAGATTAACAGATGCATTAAGAAGTTTTGAATAATTCACTGTCTTAATGATAGACGTCTGATATTGATAAGTATGTTCAGTTACAATAGTCACCAAACTCTTGTTTTGTCTCAATTAATAGGTGTAATTTCTACATCAATTTTCTTTTACCTACTTTAGCTTTTATGCTGTGATACTTTCTGTTTGCTTTCTGCATTTATTTTTATATTCCTCCTTTGGAGTCTTTGTGGAGCAAATCAGCTGAACTTGTTGTTTTGAACTGGTTGTTAAGAGAAAGCTGAAAGTCTTTATGAGGACATCATGATTCACTAATTAAAGGAAGCTCTCCGTGTATCTAGATGTATTACAAGGTCTGTGTTTTTTTATATTTGTGCTTCAGTTTGAAGGTAAGGATACATGTAACATGTAAGAGATTTTTTTTCTTCTTTTGAGTTTTACTTTATTTTGAAATCCAAGAGAGCTGTGCTTTTGTTTGACAACCCAAATCAAGTTTTTTGTTAGTTCTTTTGTAATAAGAATGTAAATCGTCTCCGTTCAGACAAGTATTGTTTTTTTTCTCTGTTATATTCTCAGGAGATCTAAGTGGAGATCTTTCACTCTCCTTCACTGTCAGAGATGGAGATAAAGTCACTTTGCCTTGTGAAAACGTGGTCAAAAATCATCACAGCTGTGACACTACCACCTGGCTCTTCATTCATTCAAGAGGCACACCAGCAGTAGAGCTGGTTAATCTTGGACAGATCAAAGAAACAGTCAAATCAGACAGACTGAGTGTTACAGCAGAATGTTCAGTGGTTATAAAGAAGGTCACAGCTGAGGATGTTGGTCGTTACACCTGCAGACAGTTTAGAGGCAATCCAGGGAGACAGCAAGGTCCAGATGCTGTGGTTTATCTGTCTGATGTCATCAGTGAGTATTTACACCACAATATGTTGGAGTTCAAACTGTGTTGTTAGAGCAACATAATGAAACATTACATTTAGTGAAAAGAAATGTATTCATACTTTTTAATTCTTCTTGCGTTTATCTTCACCAGTGACTGAACAGAAGAGCAGGGATCAGGTGACTTTAAACTGCTCTGTGCAGGTACATGGACATTGTGAACACAAAGTGAAGTGGATCCATTACAGTGAAGGTCTGAATAGAGATTACTCAAACATAAAAACATTACAGTCGTCCTGCTCTGCTACTGTGACTTTTGTAAATTCTTTATACAGTCACATATCTAACTCTGACTGTAAGTGTAACGTAACAACAGAAGATGACAAAGAGCAGCTTTTTACCTTCAGCCCTCATTCATCAGGTAAGAAAGGAGGAGAGATTTTAATGATTATGATGAACTTTTGAAAGCAACTTCACATTATTTGCTTATTTTAACAACTTAAAGTTTTAACTGACAGACAATTTATACAGACAATTTATTAGTGAAAGGTCCACTGAATCTTCTTTTTTCATTTAGGTGAAGAAACAATTACAACAGTTAAATTGGAAATCACAATTGGAAATACAATAAGAGCAGGTCTGGGGACAAAAGAGTTGGAAAGCATGGAAGGTTCAAGAAAATTACAAAGTAATGCCAACTTGTCCTCTGTATCATTTTTCCTCCGCTTTCTGAATTTCAGAATGAAAAGTTTGAGGTTTGTGTTGTGTGTTTTGCAAAGAAAAATACATTTAAAATATGCTTTTCGTGTTTTCTTTATCTTCCCAGGCTGGTCCTTGTACAGGCTCATCATTGTGGCTCTGGGTTTAGCAGCACTTAATGCTGCTGTTGTGATCGTCAACATCTGGATAAGAGTTGGTGAGAATAACCATATATGAACAAGATTTTGTTTGTGGAAGCTAAAGTTGACTCCTTACTTGGTCCTTTTAGGGAAAAAAGCACAGATGGAGGAAAACACGGTGAGTTTGTTAACTTTTTTCGGACAAAGTATACACAATAAATAGGCGATCACACTGAATTTTGGATAAAACTGTATTTTCTGGCTCATGAACAAATAGAACCCATCAGGATAAAAGAAAATCTTTACTTTGTCGGCTTATTAGTCTGATTGTGCTAAATGCAAAACGCAGTTACAGTTTTAATGACGTTCATTATTCTGTATTTTACAGATCTGCAAAGATGAGGTTGATGATGGAGCAGTGAACTATGAAAATGTCCAATCTTCTGATGAAGTTTGACCGACCCTCCTGCTTCTGGCAGATCTCACATATCAGCACATCAACGTGCTGTATATTTCTTTTTACCTTCATACTCAACCTTTTAAACAGAAACTCGTGCTCTTGCTTCAGTCACAGTTTGGATAACGATACTGAAACTGTGATACTCTCCTACTTTGAAAACCAAAGTGACTTTTATAAAAATAACTTCCTGCATCAGCTGTAAAAAGCTTCTTGTTTTGTTTTTTGAAGTGACCAGTATTTTTAATGGTTTTTCAACATTTATGTGCTTTGTCTCAGAATCCTTGAGGACAGCCTGGAAATTTTGTTGATAAACTAGGATAAAGATTTCTCCCCGATTCAAAAATTTACCAGCCATTTTCCCTCTACCTTTCTGTTGTAGCAGCAGAGGCTAGAGCTTAGTTTTATCACTCTGTGTGAGGAAGAGCTGATTTAATCAGAACTAAACATCTTTCTGCTTCCGTAATTGCCCCCTGCTGTTCGACCCCTTTTAGAAAGGCTTTCCTTCTAGTGTACACGCGTAGTCAACACATCAAAGAGGAGACTTCAAACACACAAAAACTAACAAAAAATACAACTTTTTATTCATTTATTTTGTAAGAATTTTGACTTGAATGTAGCTCATTTTCATTAGAAAAAAAGAGACTTGAGAGAAACGCATTTTTATGAAAGTCAGGCATTTTGATTTAATATTCACATTTTGTTTTGATTGCCACACAATAGCTTCACTTGTTCTAAAGGCTCACCAGCTTTTACACATTTCCCTGAGCGATGGCTTTCTCACAAAGTTTACACATGCAACCCGGACAGGTATTATGCCTTAAGTCACAGCTGCAGACTGAGACTCTTGTCTCTGTCTCAGTGCTACTACACACATTTGATGGACTAACAGGTTGTTCCTTCATCTCTTCCATCAGGAACAGAGCCCCCGGGCTCTCTCCCAGGGAACTGCAGCCACCGCTGAACAGCATCATTCCCAAAGTCAACAAGCTTTGCAATAGCTTTAAATGTCTGCATTAAAATGGGAAAGTCTGACACCATTATCCTCAGTCAAAAATCCTTTTTAAGCTGCTGTTTTCCTAGTTAAGCCTAATTTGTGTGCCCAGGTACATCCAATGTATTTTAATAAGCATATCTGTGACAAAAGGGATTCTGCTCTGTACAAAAGTTTAAAAAGTCAAAGTAAACATCTGTCATTTCAGCTATATACAGTATAGTATATAGAGAGACGAGACTACGAGGCTCCAATTACATCAGTGCAAAAAACCAAACAGATATAAGAACAGTAAGAAAATAGATATACACTTTATACACTAAATATAAACAAAAGTACGTCTTTGTGTTTCCATTTAAACAGAAAAAAACAGATGAAATGGGATGGAGAAGGTGTACATAAATTATACAACATACCACAGTACGTTGCACATAAATATTGTTTCTATAAAACACAACATATTTTGTTTTGGACAGCTCTGATAATGTAAAAATGTTTTCGAGATCCTATATTATTTGAAAGTACGTATTGTGACTCTGTGGAAAAGCATCAGAATCAAGGAACTAATGTGAGCAAGAAGGCACCGTACCGTACTGTGGTCGAAACTTAAAATAAGCTGTGGTCCATTGACACCAAAAGTGATTCAGGTGTTACTCCACCTGTTTATAATCTCTCACACCCAATAAAATGTGTTAAATAGGGGCGATGTTGCAGTGACACCAAACTCCTCATCATGCAACTTTAACCTGTAACGTGCAGTTTACCTGCATAAAATGGCAAGAAATTGGTTTCACATGATATGTGAAAGAAAACTAAGCTTTTAAGAAAACCGACTCATAGCACTAATAGTAATAAAGATGAGCAGGATTATTTGCTACTTATGCAACAGTCAGCAAGCTAGTTGATGACATTTTAGAAATCAATTCTTAGTTAATGACATTGTCTTCCATCTTCTCAGTTATAATTATAGAAGATGTGTCTCTGCATGACATAAGATGGAGTGTAAGGAGCTCCCCCAAGAGGACCCAAACACAGGACAAACACCTCAAACCAACTGTCAAGCATGCTGGTTCAAGGATGGTGATGTGAGCTCGTCCTGCAGCCACAAGAGATGGGCATCTTGCAGTCGATGAACTCCTCTGTATGCCAAAGTTTTCTAGAGTCCAAAGTGAGGCTGTCTTTCTGACAGCTAAAGCTTCTCCTAAATTACACCATGCAACACGATAATGACCCCAAGCACCACAGCAAATCTATAGCATGGTAGTCCAGTCCTCAACCTGACTGAAATGCTGTGTTTAAAGGAATGCTTGCAAATGTCAATTAATTTAAGCAGCTGAAGTTATTGCTGCTAACTGCTGGTTCTGTAAACTAATCATAGAATGATTGCGATATCGAACTAAAACAAATGCCTGAATCCTAAATTGTGGATCTCTCATTGTGGTAATCAAATCACTAAATGTGATTCAGAATTTTTTCTTTTGTATATATTATTTTACATCCAGTGGTTAATAAGAGAGTAGATATTTTGATTATAGTTAGCAAAAATTCAGAATAAAATCTGGATTTAGATACATAAAAGCCTCTTATTCATTCTGTGCCTGGCGCTTGCATTTCTGTACCGTCACATACGCTAAGCCCAGTTTCTCAATGATTGCCTGACACTGTTCTGGTTAAGTGATGAAAAACTCAGAGGCAGGTTTCACCCATAGCAGAGGGTCTGTGTTGAATCAGCAACTTGCAAAACTAAATCAAAACATGGACTATTGATTCTAAAAACAGAAATTGCAACAAAGTTCAACATTTACTTCATTTACGCAATTAAATCACCTGAGCAGCTTTACTCATGAAATTATAACAGTAAGCTGAATTTATATGCAGTGAGATTTACTGATCAATTACCAAAGGGAAGATTTATGCCTGTAAAGAAGAGGACTCCCTTACTACTATTTATATTAGGGTGTTTAGGCAAATGTTTCCCCCAGGGGTCCAGACACCATTTAAAGGTTCTGGGAGAGGCCATGGGTTAAGGGAGTGTGGGGAATCCTTTGTCCTTGGGTTTTTATGATAATAGGTATGGTGTCAGATTAAAGTGTAAAATATTTAATAATATGAAAATGTAAAATGTATTCATAAGTTGATGTGTTGTATAATGTGGGACAAGGTTGGGATTTAAGAACTTACCTGTTAGTGGAATAATGGTTTAGCCTGTGACAGCTGAAAGTATTTAAGGCTGCTAGTTGTCAGTAGATGTGTGAATTGTTTGTGAGGAGAGCTGCATGAAGATTAAATTCTTTTTATTCCACTAGTTTGTCTTGGTCTGCCTCACTGTAAAGCCAGCCGCAAACGGCCGCCCTGTTCCAATGCCATAAAAAAAGGTTGTTCATGAAAAGTAGGTGGCATCTGATCTACTGTAACCTGTTGAGGAAAGCTGTCTTTCCAGCCCCACTCTCTGATTTTTCTTTTCTTAAAAAAAACAAACGTTTTCAAAGTTATGTGGTTACAAATGTATTTTGGAAATATTGAGCAGTGCGAAAACCTGCACTGATCTGACCTAATTTCTTCCTCGTCCTGATTCCTGACCTGGCTAAGGTGGTTCTGGCATCTGACAAGGATTCCTTCTGGGCGTCTCCCTGGTGAGGTGTACTGGCTGTGTACCACTGGGAGGAGGCCCTCGAGCTGGAGAGGGAGGTCTGATGTTCTCTGGTTAGACTGCTGTCCCCGCGACCCGGTCGCAGATAAATGAAATGGGTAGAGCAAGTTTAGTTTGTAAAGAATGCAATTGTTTCCATGCAGGAAATCTATAGCAAAAAGAAGAGATGAGCCCTTCATCACAGATGGTGTGGTCACCTGCAGGTTCAAGGTCATTGCATCTCCAACCCACATCGATAGCCACTGTACTTGAGGGAAGTTTGGACGATGTTAAACACTTTCTTCAGGCAATTGTATTTGGATCACCTAAATCAGGGGTCCCCAACTCCAAGCCTGGAGGGCCAGTGTCCTGCAGTTTTTAAATGTGTCTTTGATCGAACACAGCTAATTCGAATGGCTAAATTACCTCCTCAACATGTTTTGCAGTTCTCCAGAGGCCTGGTAATGAACTAATCATTTGATTCAGGTGTGTAGACCCAGGGTGAGATCTAAAACCTGCAGGACACTGGCCCTCGAGGCCTGGAGTTGGGGACCCCTGACCTAAATTCATGACAGTAATTCAAGCGGTAATGCCTAGACGGACAAACAAACCATCCTTAACCTCCTTGGACCTGACGTCCACATATGTGGACATCACATTTTGGGTTATTTAGACCAAAAAACTCAACACCATCTTACCAGATAACACCAGCTACAATATTGGTAATGTGTGTGTTGTTCAGCAGAACATTGTCCAGTATGTTGGCTGATATACTTTATTTACCTTTGAAAATAAAAGTTGATCTGATTTTAATGAATTACAAGGAGTGTTTTTAATTATTATCTTTGAAATAAACGTACAGTGCTTATATTAACTGCTGAATTAGAAAAAATAATGTGCTCTTAAAAACACTCATCTATTTAAAGACTACACAAGCTGTGTTAATTATAGTTATACCATAATCCTTTGTGCCAGCATGTGATGTTAAATATACATAAACAGTATGTGTTATCAAATGATAGATAGATAAGTATTTATTGTCATTGTCAGAGAACAATGAAATTGCGTTTGGAGCTTCCGTACAACCCATAAATACAATAATAAAGAAAATAATAAATACCCCTTAAAACCCAAGTGTAAATATTTAACCCAGTGTGACTCCAGTGCAATAAGACAATCCTTAGCAACAACATGAGAACATGACAAGTAATGTTCATAAGAAATTCAGACAAAGACCTGAGAAACATGACAAAGTACAACAATGCAACCCATTCAATATTATTATTGTACTGTGAGATATGATGTCAGATATGATAGTTATCTATTTAAGAAAGAGGGGGGGGGGGGGGGGGGGACAGGAGGGGGAAAGAGAATAAAGATATGATGCACCAATGCAGACCAGTTCAGTGCTATTAAAGAGTTGGATATGGTTATTGTCCGTGAGAGGGGGGCAGAGAGTTCAGAAGCCTCACAGCCTGTGGATACAGGCTGTTGGCCAATCTGGATGTTCTGGCCTGTATAGACCTGTACCTTCTCCCTGAGGGCAGCAGGTGGAAAAGGTGGTGCGCAGGGTGATGTTGGTCCCGCAGGATACTATGCACCCTCCTCAGACAGCGAGTGGGGAAGATATTACTAATCTCTGGCAGACTTGTTCCAATAATTCTGCCAGCTTCTTTCACCACCCGCTGGAGTGCTTGCTGATCGGCCTTGGTGCAGCTGGGGAACCACACTAGAAATCCATACGTCTGAACACTGCTGATGGCACAGTTGTAGAAGTTCAACATCAGAGATCTGGGAATGTGTGCGCTCCGCAGTCTCCTCAGGTAGTAGAGGCGCTGTTGGGCCTTCCGTGCAACTGAGGTGATATGGTTGCCCCAGGACAGGTCCTCGGTCACAGTTACCCCCAAGAATTTAAAACTACTCACCCTCTCCACCGCCTCACTGCCAATGAAGAGAGGCAGATGGTTGTTATGAAAGTGCAAAACTCTTTGTTAGGAATCTCTACCTCTGATAACAAGTTTCATGCTTTTTCAGATTTTTAGGAAAAATGGGCCAGAATTCAGTAATCTCAAGGAAAAAAAATCAAAAACAAAACAAGACCCAACCTCCAGAAGCTTTGCTTATTCTTTGGTCAGCATTTTCTTTACATTGTATTGTATTTTCTGTATAGTCATTTGGTTTTCTTTGTTCTTTTTAAGCATGCTTTATGAAAAATGTAGTTCAGTAAAAACAAATGGAAAGTCCAGGCTTTTCTATGTGCTGAATTGAAACCCATTTTAATACTTGACATAATTTCTAGTATAATTACTATGTTTTGTGAGGATATAGTACTTGTGTAGCATTTATTTAATTATTCAGTAATCAATATGAAGTAAAAAGTTTTGATCCCAAATATGATTTTTCCAAAAATAATGCTTGTCCAACATATCTAACCTGTTACTGTAAAGTTCATAACAAAGTCATAATAACCTGATATTTTGAATCCCTATATATCATTTCCTTTATGCTTATATGCTGTCAAACAATGGCAGTAAACAGTGTTAAAATAGCTCTATATAGCATTATCTGTTTAACCTTAAGATTAATCTTGAGAAGAGGTCAAAGGTAATAGACTGTTAGCATGAGACCACTCTACAAAGAAGCTACACCATTAGGACTGACAGTTAACAAATGTGCTATAGGCTTACCCTGAAAATAGTGAGTTTTACAAGATTGATTTTCGTGACAAAGGCTTACACAGGCCTAAGCTCACTTATGACCACCAAAGCTGGAAACCAGACCTCAACCAATCCCAAGGCTAACTGGCACGCTAGCCTTTTAAAAACACTTGCTAAATGTTGTCATTGCTAACGTATACCTGTATTACAGCATGGTGAGTAGCAAGAAAGATAAGTTATTGTTACCTTTGAAAATAAAAATGTGAAGATGTAATATTAGCATGAGCTATATGCTAATGTTATTCACTGAAGCAAACATCTGAGTTACTGACTTGCTCCTTTCTAATACATGTTTATTTCTGGATATTCCTACATGCCTACATGGTTATTATACATCCCACATAAAGGGTGACAAACGCAGTAACTGTAAATGGCCATAAATTTACTGTAAATTACATTGCGGTGGGCTCAATTCATATAGTTCTATGACATGTTGGCAACAGTAACCAGGGCCCACCTAGGGTATATAAAGGCTGCGCAGCGTTCCATTCGTCACTTTGGACCTGTTCTTGGGCTTATCTTCACCTGCTCCAAACTCAGCCTGTGGAAAGATAACTTTTGGAGAATATTCCTACTGAAAGCGGATTTTACTAAAGCCACAAACAACTACTGCATCTTTGGATCGTTTGTACTTGTGTTTCATCAGAACAGGAAAGCTAGAAGATGGCTCGCTGTGGATCCCGACTCCTCGACACTCACTTGGACTTCCCTGCAGGTACATTTCAAAATGTCTTTAATTATTTTAAGGGTCACAAAATGACTGTAATAATTTAACAAGTTCCAGTGTGAATATCATTTTTAATGTGATCAAAATATTTTTAGTCCACGATTTTCCCCGTAAATTGTTTGTTTGCTTTAAATTTTCTGGGAGAGGTGTAGAATTTATTAAGGACTGGTGTATGAATTAGAAAAAGGCATTACTTTGATTTGAAGGCTTTAAATTTGACACTTTTTTCCCAGTAAAATGGTTAAAAAATAGCATAACGGACTTAAATTCGTAAAATGCCTCCGAATCAGTTTCTGTGGTAACGGCATCTTCAAGACATGACATCAAAACGTTAGAACGTACAGGTGTAAACGCAACAGATCCCTGGTAGGTTCTAACATCAATTTCTTCTCCAGCTCAAAGGCTTTATTTAAATAAACTATCATTTTTTCCCAGCTACAGAACACATAATGAAAGTAGAAATTAATCATGAAGTCAAACTTTTATGAAAATGTGTTTTATGTTTAAAACTGTGTTTAAAGTTCTACTTTACACACAGAGTAGGCTGCCTTGGTGGAGGTTTGGTGCTCTTCTTTTAAAAATGGATGCTTCACTTAATGATTGTGAACATAGTTGAGATCTTGTTTTCGTCTCACATGAACATGAACAAGTACAAGTGCCATTGAGTCTGACATAAATGTAGCCTAAAATGCTGTCATGCTCATCATCTGCTCAAACTAGCAGACTTAGGTTGCTTTAGCACTGGGTGTCTATTACATTCCTAATGTTATTTTAATGTTTCCTCACAGGTCGTTTTGACTACATTGCTCAACATCCCACAGAAGAAGGCCTTTCTGAAGTCATCAGGATCCTTGATGACAGTCTCCCGATCAACATCTTTTCTGATGAAGCATGGGACACTGATGCCGAACATGTCAGTGAAGGTGAGTGCATTGCTCTCTCCCCCTCTTCTCATCAAGAATTGGATGCTGATGTCAAGCGTGACAGTGAAGTGCAAGGTGAGTACCCCTCCTACATCCTTGAAAACGATGAGTGTCAGTGTTGGTAAGACACTTTATTACACTGAGGTCTGGATATTTTAAATATCTTTGACTTATTTTACACCTTGTAGTGTTTAAGTTGTCCTTTCTGTCTTGCAGTGTTGGTAAGGTATTTTCTTGCACTGAGGTCTGCTTATTGTGAATATCATATGCTTGTTTTTACACCCTGTAATGTTTAAGTTGTCCTTTCTGTCTTGTAGTGTTGGTAAGGTATTTTCTTGCACTCAGGTCTGCTTATTGTGAATATCATATGCTTGTTTTTACAGCCTGTAGTGTTTAAGTTGTCCTTTATTTATTACAGTGTTGGTAAGGTATTTTCTTGCACTGAGGTCTGCTTATTGTGAATATCATAAGCTTGTTTTTACACCCTGTAATGTTTAATTTGTCCTTTATTTATTATAGTGTTATTAAGGTATTTTCTTGCACTGAGGTCTGCTTATTGTGAATATCATATGCTTGTTTTTACACCCTGTAGTGTTTAAGTTGTCCTTTATTTCTTACAGTGTTGGTAAGGTATTTTCTTGCACTGAGGTCTGCTTATTGTGAATATCATATGCTTGTTTTTACAGCCTGTAGTGCTTAAGTTTTCCTTTCTCTCTTGCAGTGTTGGTAAGGTATTTTCTTGCACTCAGGTCTGCTTATTGTGAATATCATATGCTTGTTTTCACACCCTGTAATGTTTAATTTGTCCTTTATTTATTACAGTGTTGGTAAGGTATTTTCTTGCACTGAGGTCTGCTTATTGTGAATATCATATGCTTGTTTTTACAGCCTGTAGTGCTTAAGTTTTCCTTTCTCTCTTGCAGTGTTTTTAGGGTATTTTCTTGCACTGAGGTCTGCTTATTGTGAATATCATATGCTTGTTTTTACACCCTGTAATGTTTAAGTTGTCCTTTCTGTCTTACAGTGTTGGTAAGGTATTTTCTTGCACTGAGGTCTGCTTATTGTGAATAACTTTGACTTGTTTTTTACAGCCTGTAGTGTTTAAGTTTTCCTTTATCTATTACATTGTTGGTAAGGTATTTTCTTGCACTGAGGTCTGCTTATTGTGAATATCATATGCTTGTTTTTACACCCTGTAATGTTTAAGTTTTCCTTTATTTATTACAGTGTCTTTAAGGTATTTTCTTGCACTGAGGTCTGCTTATTGTGAATAACTTTGACTTGTTTTTTTACACCCTGTAGTGTTTAAGTTGTCCTTTATTTATTACAGTGTTGGTAAGGTATTTTCTTGCACTGAGGTCTGCTTATTGTGAATAACTTTGACTTGTTTTTTACACCCTGTAGTGTTTAAGTTCTCCTTTATTTATTACAGTGTTGGTAAGGTATTATCTTGCACTGAGGTCTGCTTATTGTGAATATCATATGCTTGTTTTTACAGCCTGTAGTGCTTAAGTTTTCCTTTCTCTCTTGCAGTGTTGGTAAGGTATTTTCTTGCACTCAGGTCTGCTTATTGTGAATATCATATGCTTGTTTTCACACCCTGTAATGTTTAATTTGTCCTTTATTTATTACAGTGTTGGTAAGGTATTTTCTTGCACTGAGGTCTGCTTATTGTGAATATCATATGCTTGTTTTTACAGCCTGTAGTGCTTAAGTTTTCCTTTCTCTCTTGCAGTGTTTTTAGGGTATTTTCTTGCACTGAGGTCTGCTTATTGTGAATATCATATGCTTGTTTTTACACCCTGTAATGTTTAAGTTGTCCTTTCTGTCTTACAGTGTTGGTAAGGTATTTTCTTGCACTGAGGTCTGCTTATTGTGAATAACTTTGACTTGTTTTTTACAGCCTGTAGTGTTTAAGTTTTCCTTTATCTATTACATTGTTGGTAAGGTATTTTCTTGCACTGAGGTCTGCTTATTGTGAATATCATATGCTTGTTTTTACACCCTGTAATGTTTAAGTTTTCCTTTATTTATTACAGTGTCTTTAAGGTATTTTCTTGCACTGAGGTCTGCTTATTGTGAATAACTTTGACTTGTTTTTTTACACCCTGTAGTGTTTAAGTTGTCCTTTATTTATTACAGTGTTGGTAAGGTATTTTCTTGCACTGAGGTCTGCTTATTGTGAATAACTTTGACTTGTTTTTTACACCCTGTAGTGTTTAAGTTCTCCTTTGTTTATTACAGTGTTGGTAAGGTATTATCTTGCACTGAGGTCTGCTTATTGTGAATATCATATGCTTGTTTTTACAGCCTGTAATTTTTGAGTTTTCCTTTCTCTCTTGCAGTGTTGGTAAGGTATTTTCTTGCACTGAGGTCTGCTTATTGTGAATAACTTTGACTTTTTTTTTTACACCCTGTAGTGTTTAAGTTGTCCTTTCTGTCTTACAGTGTTGGTAAGGTATATTCTTGCACTCAGGTCTGCTTATTGTGACTATCATATGCTTGTTTTTACACCCTGTAGTGCTTAAGTTTTCCTTTCTCTCTTGCAGTGTTGGTAAGGTATTTTCTTGCACTGAGGTCTGCTTATTGTGAATATCATATGCTTGTTTTTACACCCTGTAATGTTTAAGTTTTCCTTTATTTATTACAGTGTCTTTAAGGTAATTTCTTGCACTGAGGTCTGCTTATTGTGAATAACTTTGACTTGTTTTTTTACACCCTGTAGTGTTTAAGTTGTCCTTTATTTATTACAGTGTTGGTAAGGTATTTTCTTGCACTGAGGTCTGCTTATTGTGAATAACTTTGACTTGTTTTTTTACAGCCTGTAGTGTTTAAGTTGTCCTTTATTTATTACAGTGTTGGTAAGGAATTTTCTTGCACTGAGGTCTGCTTATTGTGAATATCTTTGACTTTTTTTTCACACCTTCTAATGTTTAAGTAGTCCTTTCTGTCTTGCAGTGTTGTCTGCACTGAGGTCTGCTTATTGTGAATATCATATGCTTGTCGTTACACCCTGTAGTGTTTAAGTTCTCCTTTATTTATTACAGTGTTGGTAAGGTATTATCTTGCACTGAGGTCTGCTTATTGTGAATATCATATGCTTATTTTTACAGCCTGTAATGTTTGAGTTTTCCTTTCTCTCTTGCAGTGTTGGTAAGGTATTTTCTTGCACTGAGGTCTGCTTATTGTGAATAACTTAGACTTTTTTTTTACACCCTGTAGTGTTTAAGATGTCCTTTATTTATTACAGTGTTGGTAAGGTATTTTCTTGCACTCAGGTCTGCTTATTGTGAATATCATATGCTTGTTTTTGCACCCTGTAGTGTTTAAGTTTTCCTTTATCTATTACATTGTTGGTAAGGTATTTTCTTGCACTGAGGTCTGGTTTTTTACACCCTGTAGTGTTTAAGTTTTTATTTATTTATTACATTGTTGGTAAGGTATTTTCTTGCACTGAGGTCTGGTTTTTTATACCCTGTAGTGTTTAAGTTTTCCTTTATCTATTACATTGTTGGTAAGGTATTTTCTTGCACTGAGGTCTGTTTATTGTGAATATCATATGCTTGATTTACAGCCTGTAGTGTTTAAGTTTTCCTTTCTGTCTTACAGTGTTGGTAAGGTATTTTCTTGCACTGAGGTCTGCTTATTGTGAATATCATATGCTTGTTTTTACACGCTGTAGTGTTTAAGTTGTCCTTTATTTAGTACATTGTTGGTAAGGTATTTTCTTGCACTGAGGTCTGCTTATTGTGAATATCATATGCTTGATTTACACCCTGTAGTGTTTAAGTTGTCCTTTATTTATTACAGTGTTGGTAAGGTATTTTCTTGCACTGAGGTCTGCTTATTGTGAATATCATATGCTTGTTTTTACAGCCTGTAGTGTTTAAGTTTTTATTTATTTATTACATTGTTGGTAAGGTATTTTCTTGCACTGAGGTCTGTTTATTGTGAATAACTTTGACTTGTTTTTTACACCCTGTAGTGTTTAAGTTTTCCTTTATCTATTACATTGTTGGTAAGGTATTTTCTTGCACTGAGGTCTGTTTATTGTGAATAACTTTGACTTGTTTTTTACACCCTGTAGTGTTTAAGTTGTCCTTTATTTATTACAGTGTTGGTAAGGTATTTTCTTGCACTCAGGTCTGCTTATTGTGAATATCATATGCTTGTTTTTACAGCCTGTAGTGTTTAAGTTGTCCTTTATCTATTACATTGTTGGTAAGGTATTTTCTTGCACTGAGGTCTGGTTTTTTACACCCTGTAGTGTTTAAGTTTTTATTTATTTATTACATTGTTGGTAAGGTATTTTCTTGCACTGAGGTCTGCTTATTGTGAATAACTTTGACTTGTTTTTTACACCCTGTAGTGTTTAAGTTGTCCTTTATTTATTACAGTGTTGGTAAGGTATTTTCTTGCACTGAGGTCTGTTTATTGTGAATATCATATGCTTGATTTACAGCCTGTAGTGTTTAAGTTTTCCTTTCTGTCTTACAGTGTTGGTAAGGTATTTTCTTGCACTGAGGTCTGCTTATTGTGAATGTCATATGCTTGTTTTTGCACCCTGTAATGTTTAAGTTGTCCTTTATTTACTACAGTGTTGGTAAGGTATTTTCTTTCACTGAGGTCTGCTTATTGTGAATATCATATGCTTGTTTTTACACGCTTTAGTGTTTAAGTTGTCCTTTATTTATTACAGTGTTGGTAAGGTATTTTCTTTTACTGAGGTCTGCTTATTGTGAATGTCATATGCTTGTTTTTGCACGCTTTAGTGTTTAAGTTGTCCTTTATTTATTACAGTGTTGGTAAGGTATTTTCTTTCACTGAGGTCTGCTTATTGTGAATATCATATGCTTGTTTTTACACGCTTTAGTGTTTAAGTTGTCCTTTATTTATTACAGTGTTGGTAAGGTATTTTCTTGCACTGAGGTCTGCTTATTGTGAATGTCATATGCTTGTTTTTGCACCCTGTAATGTTTAAGTTGTCCTTTATTTACTACAGTGTTGGTAAGGTATTTTCTTTCACTGAGGTCTGCTTATTGTGAATATCATATGCTTGTTTTTACACGCTTTAGTGTTTAAGTTGTCCTTTATTTACTACAGTGTTGGTAAGGTATTTTCTTTTACTGAGGTCTGCTTATTGTGAATATCATATGCTTGTTTTTACACGCTTTAGTGTTTAAGTTGTCCTTTATTTACTACAGTGTTGGTAAGGTATTTTCTTTTACTGAGGTCTGCTTATTGTGAATATCATATGCTTGTTTTTACACGCTTTAGTGTTTAAGTTGTCCTTTATTTACTACAGTGTTGGTAAGGTATTTTCTTTCACTGAGGTCTGCTTATTGTGAATATCATATGCTTGATTTACAGCCTGTAGTGTTTAAGTTTTCCTTTCTGTCTTACAGTGTTGGTAAGGTATTTTCTTGCACTGAGGTCTGTTTATTGTGAATGTCATATGCTTGTTTTTGCACCCTGTAATGTTTAAGTTGTCCTTTATTTACTACAGTGTTGGTAAGGTATTTTCTTTCACTGAGGTCTGCTTATTGTGAATATCATATGCTTGTTTTTACACGCTTTAGTGTTTAAGTTGTCCTTTATTTATTACAGTGTTGGTAAGGTATTTTCTTTCACTGAGGTCTGCTTATTGTGAATATCATATGCTTGTTTTTACACGCTTTAGTGTTTAAGTTGTCCTTTATTTACTACAGTGTTGGTAAGGTATTTTCTTGCACTGAGGTCTGCTTATTGTGAATATCATATGCTTGATTTACACCCTGTAGTGTTTAAGTTGTCCTTTATTTATTACAGTGTTGGTAAGGTATTTTCTTGCACTGAGGTCTGTTTATTGTGAATATCATATGCTTGTTTTTACAGCCTGTAGTGTTTAAGTTTTTATTTATTTATTACATTGTTGGTAAGGTATTTTCTTGCACTGAGGTCTGTTTATTGTGAATAACTTTGACTTGTTTTTTACACCCTGTAGTGTTTAAGTTGTCCTTTATTTATTACAGTGTTGGTAAGGTATTTTCTTGCACTCAGGTCTGCTTATTGTGAATATCATATGCTTGTTTTTACAGCCTGTAGTGTTTAAGTTTTCCTTTATCTATTACATTGTTGGTAAGGTATTTTCTTGCACTGAGGTCTGGTTTTTTACACCCTGTAGTGTTTAAGTTTTTATTTATTTATTACATTGTTGGTAAGGTATTTTCTTGCACTGAGGTCTGCTTATTGTGAATAACTTTGACTTGTTTTTTACACCCTGTAGTGTTTAAGTTGTCCTTTATTTATTACAGTGTTGGTAAGGTATTTTCTTGCACTGAGGTCTGTTTATTGTGAATATCATATGCTTGATTTACAGCCTGTAGTGTTTAAGTTTTCCTTTCTGTCTTACAGTGTTGGTAAGGTATTTTCTTGCACTGAGGTCTGCTTATTGTGAATGTCATATGCTTGTTTTTGCACCCTGTAATGTTTAAGTTGTCCTTTATTTACTACAGTGTTGGTAAGGTATTTTCTTTCACTGAGGTCTGCTTATTGTGAATATCATATGCTTGTTTTTACACGCTTTAGTGTTTAAGTTGTCCTTTATTTATTACAGTGTTGGTAAGGTATTTTCTTTTACTGAGGTCTGCTTATTGTGAATGTCATATGCTTGTTTTTGCACGCTTTAGTGTTTAAGTTGTCCTTTATTTATTACAGTGTTGGTAAGGTATTTTCTTTCACTGAGGTCTGCTTATTGTGAATATCATATGCTTGTTTTTACACGCTTTAGTGTTTAAGTTGTCCTTTATTTATTACAGTGTTG
This sequence comes from Perissodus microlepis, assembly GCF_051167445.1. NCBI lineage: Eukaryota > Metazoa > Chordata > Actinopteri > Cichliformes > Cichlidae > Perissodus > Perissodus microlepis. Next base: position 211,791 of record NW_028182052.1, on the reverse strand, counting down.
GTAAGGTATTTTCTTGCACTGAGGTCTGCTTATTGTGAATGTCATATGCTTGTTTTTGCACCCTGTAATGTTTAAGTTGTCCTTTATTTACTACAGTGTTGGTAAGGTATTTTCTTTCACTGAGGTCTGCTTATTGTGAATATCATATGCTTGTTTTTACACGCTTTAGTGTTTAAGTTGTCCTTTATTTACTACAGTGTTGGTAAGGTATTTTCTTTTACTGAGGTCTGCTTATTGTGAATATCATATGCTTGTTTTTACACGCTTTAGTGTTTAAGTTGTCCTTTATTTACTACAGTGTTGGTAAGGTATTTTCTTTTACTGAGGTCTGCTTATTGTGAATATCATATGCTTGTTTTTACACGCTTTAGTGTTTAAGTTGTCCTTTATTTACTACAGTGTTGGTAAGGTATTTTCTTTCACTGAGGTCTGCTTATTGTGAATATCATATGCTTGATTTACAGCCTGTAGTGTTTAAGTTTTCCTTTCTGTCTTACAGTGTTGGTAAGGTATTTTCTTGCACTGAGGTCTGTTTATTGTGAATGTCATATGCTTGTTTTTGCACCCTGTAATGTTTAAGTTGTCCTTTATTTACTACAGTGTTGGTAAGGTATTTTCTTTCACTGAGGTCTGCTTATTGTGAATATCATATGCTTGTTTTTACACGCTTTAGTGTTTAAGTTGTCCTTTATTTATTACAGTGTTGGTAAGGTATTTTCTTTCACTGAGGTCTGCTTATTGTGAATATCATATGCTTGTTTTTACACGCTTTAGTGTTTAAGTTGTCCTTTATTTACTACAGTGTTGGTAAGGTATTTTCTTGCACTGAGGTCTGCTTATTGTGAATATCATATGCTTGATTTACACCCTGTAGTGTTTAAGTTGTCCTTTATTTATTACAGTGTTGGTAAGGTATTTTCTTGCACTGAGGTCTGTTTATTGTGAATATCATATGCTTGTTTTTACAGCCTGTAGTGTTTAAGTTTTTATTTATTTATTACATTGTTGGTAAGGTATTTTCTTGCACTGAGGTCTGTTTATTGTGAATAACTTTGACTTGTTTTTTACACCCTGTAGTGTTTAAGTTGTCCTTTATTTATTACAGTGTTGGTAAGGTATTTTCTTGCACTCAGGTCTGCTTATTGTGAATATCATATGCTTGTTTTTACAGCCTGTAGTGTTTAAGTTTTCCTTTATCTATTACATTGTTGGTAAGGTATTTTCTTGCACTGAGGTCTGGTTTTTTACACCCTGTAGTGTTTAAGTTTTTATTTATTTATTACATTGTTGGTAAGGTATTTTCTTGCACTGAGGTCTGCTTATTGTGAATAACTTTGACTTGTTTTTTACACCCTGTAGTGTTTAAGTTGTCCTTTATTTATTACAGTGTTGGTAAGGTATTTTCTTGCACTGAGGTCTGTTTATTGTGAATATCATATGCTTGATTTACAGCCTGTAGTGTTTAAGTTTTCCTTTCTGTCTTACAGTGTTGGTAAGGTATTTTCTTGCACTGAGGTCTGCTTATTGTGAATGTCATATGCTTGTTTTTGCACCCTGTAATGTTTAAGTTGTCCTTTATTTACTACAGTGTTGGTAAGGTATTTTCTTTCACTGAGGTCTGCTTATTGTGAATATCATATGCTTGTTTTTACACGCTTTAGTGTTTAAGTTGTCCTTTATTTACTACAGTGTTGGTAAGGTATTTTCTTTTACTGAGGTCTGCTTATTGTGAATATCATATGCTTGTTTTTACACGCTCTAGTGTTTAAGTTGTCCTTTATTTACTACAGTGTTGGTAAGGTATTTTCTTTCACTGAGGTCTGCTTATTGTGAATATCATATGCTTGTTTTTACACGCTCTAGTGTTTAAGTTGTCCTTTATTTACTACAGTGTTGGTAAGGTATTTTCTTGCACTGAGGTCTGCTTATTGTGAATATCATATGCTTGATTTACACCCTGTAGTGTTTAAGTTGTCCTTTATTCATTACAGTGTTGGTAAGGTATTTTCTTGCACTGAGGTCTGCTTATTGTGAATATCATATGCTTGTTTTTACAGCCTGTAGTGTTTAAGTTTTTATTTATTTATTACATTGTTGGTAAGGTATTTTCTTGCACTGAGGTCTGTTTATTGTGAATAACTTTGACTTGTTTTTACACCCTGTAGTGTTTAAGTTTTCCTTTATCTATTACATTGTTGGTAAGGTATTTTCTTGCACTGAGGTGTGTTTATTGTGAATAACTTTGACTTGTTTTTTACACCCTGTAGTGTTTAAGTTTTCCTTTATTTATTACAGTGTTGGTAAGGTATTTTCTTGCACTCAGGTCTGCTTATTGTGAATATCATATGCTTGTTTTTACAGCCTGTAGTGTTTAAGTTTTTATTTATTTATTACATTGTTGGTAAGGTATTTTCTTGCACTGAGGTCTGTTTATTGTGAATAACTTTGACTTGTTTTTACACCCTGTAGTGTTTAAGTTTTCCTTTATCTATTACATTGTTGGTAAGGTATTTTCTTGCACTGAGGTGTGTTTATTGTGAATAACTTTGACTTGTTTTTTACACCCTGTAGTGTTTAAGTTGTCCTTTATTTATTACAGAGTTGGTAAGGTATTTTCTTTCACTGAGGTCTGCTTATTGTGAATATCATATGCTTGTTTTTACACGCTTTACTGTTTAAGTTGTCCTTTATTTACTACAGTGTTGGTAAGGTATTTTCTTTCACTGAGGTCTGCTTATTGAATATCATATGCTTGTTTTTACAGCCTGTAATGTTTAAGTTGTCCTTTATTTATTACAGTGTTGGTAAGGTATTTTCTTTCACTGAGGTCTGCTTATTGTGAATATCATATGCTTGTTTTTACACGCTTTAGTGTTTAAGTTGTCCTTTATTTACTACAGTGTTGGTAAGGTATTTTCTTTCACTGAGGTCTGCTTATTGTGAATATCATATGCTTGTTTTTACACGCTCTAGTGTTTAAGTTGTCCTTTATTTACTACAGTGTTGGTAAGGTATTTTCTTTCACTGAGGTCTGCTTATTGTGAATATCATATGCTTGTTTTTACACGCTTTAGTGTTTAAGTTGTCCTTTATTTACTACAGTGTTGGTAAGGTATTTTCTTGCACTGAGGTCTGCTTATTGTGAATATCATATGCTTGATTTACACCCTGTAGTGTTTAAGTTGTCCTTTATTTATTACAGTGTTGGTAAGGTATTTTCTTGCACTGAGGTCTGCTTATTGTGAATATCATATGCTTGTTTTTACAGCCTGTAGTGTTTAAGTTTTTATTTATTTATTACATTGTTGGTAAGGTATTTTCTTGCACTGAGGTCTGCTTATTGTGAATAACTTTGACTTGTTTTTTACACCCTGTAGTGTTTAAGTTTTCCTTTATCTATTACATTGTTGGTAAGGTATTTTCTTGCACTGAGGTCTGTTTATTGTGAATAACTTTGACTGGTTTTTACACCCTGTAGTGTTTAAGTTTTCCTTTATCTATTACAGTGTTGGTAAGGTATTTTCTTGCACTCAGGTCTGCTTATTGTGAATATCATATGCTTGTTTTTACAGCCTGTAATGTTTAAGTTGTCCTTTATTTATTACAGAGTTGGTAAGGTATTTTCTTTCACTGAGGTCTGCTTATTGTGAATATCATATGCTTGTTTTTACACGCTTTACTGTTTAAGTTGTCTTTTATTTACTACAGTGTTGGTAAGGTATTTTCTTTCACTGAGGTCTGCTTATTGTGAATATCATATGCTTGTTTTTACACGCTTTAGTGTTTAAGTTGTCCTTTATTTACTACAGTGTTGGTAAGGTATTTTCTTTCACTGAGGTCTGCTTATTGTGAATATCATATGCTTGTTTTTACACGCTTTAGTGTTTAAGTTGTCCTTTATTTATTACAGTGTTGGTAAGGTATTTTCTTTCACTGAGGTCTGCTTATTGTGAATATCATATGCTTGTTTTTACACGCTTTAGTGTTTAAGTTGTCCTTTATTTACTACAGTGTTGGTAAGGTATTTTCTTTTACTGAGGTCTGCTTATTGTGAATATCATATGCTTGATTTACACCCTGTAGTGTTTAAGTTGTCCTTTATTTATTACAGTGTTGGTAAGGTATTTTCTTGCACTGAGGTCTGCTTATTGTGAATATCATATGCTTGTTTTTACAGCCTGTACTGTTTAAGTTTTTATTTATTTATTACATTGTTGGTAAGGTATTTTCTTGCACTGAGGTCTGTTTATTGTGAATAACTTTGACTTTTTTTTACACCCTGTAGTGTTTAAGTTTTCCTTTATTTATTACAGTGTTGGTAAGGTATTTTCTTGCACTCAGGTCTGCTTATTGTGAATATGATATGCTTGTTTTTACAGCCTGTAATGTTTAAGTTGTCCTTTATTTATTACAGTGTTGGCAAGGTATTTTCTTTCACTGAGGTCTGCTTATTGTGAATATCATATGCTTGTTTTTACACGCTTTAGTGTTTAAGTTGTCCTTTATTTACTACAGTGTTGGTAAGGTATTTTCTTTCACTGAGGTCTGCTTATTGTGAATATCATATGCTTGTTTTTACACGCTCTAGTGTTTAAGTTGTCCTTTATTTACTACAGTGTTGGTAAGGTATTTTCTTTCACTGAGGTCTGCTTATTGTGAATATCATATGCTTGTTTTTACACGCTTTAGTGTTTAAGTTGTCCTTTATTTACTACAGTGTTGGTAAGGTATTTTCTTTTACTGAGGTCTGCTTATTGTGAATATCATATGCTTGATTTACACCCTGTAGTGTTTAAGTTGTCCTTTATTTATTACATTGTTGGTAAGGTATTTTCTTGCACTGAGGTCTGCTTATTGTGAATATCATATGCTTGTTTTTACACGCTTTAGTGTTTAAGTTGTCCTTTATTTACTACAGTGTTGGTAAGGTATTTTCTTGCACTGAGGTCTGCTTATTGTGAATATCATATGCTTGATTTACACCCTGTAGTGTTTAAGTTGTCCTTTATTTATTACAGTGTTGGTAAGGTATTTTCTTGCACTGAGGTCTGCTTATTGTGAATATCATATGCTTGTTTTTACAGCCTGTAATGTTTAAGTTTTTATTTATTTATTACATTGTTGGTAAGGTATTTTCTTGCACTGAGGTCTGTTTATTGTGAATAACTTTGACTTGTTTTTACACCCTGTAGTATTTAAGTTTTCCTTTATCTATTACATTGTTGGTAAGGTATTTTCTTGCACTGAGGTCTGTTTATTGTGAATAACTTTGACTTGTTTTTTACACCCTGTAGTGTTTAAGTTTTCCTTTATTTATTACAGTGTTGGTAAGGTATTTTCTTGCACTCAGGTCTGCTTATTGTGAATATCATATGCTTGTTTTTACAGCCTGTAATGTTTAAGTTGTCCTTTATTTATTACAGAGTTGGTAAGGTATTTTCTTTCACTGAGGTCTGCTTATTGTGAATATCATATGCTTGTTTTTACACGCTTTACTGTTTAAGTTGTCCTTTATTTACTACAGTGTTGGTAAGGTATTTTCTTTCACTGAGGTCTGCTTATTGTGAATATCATATGCTTTTTTTTACAGCCTGTAATGTTTAAGTTGTCCTTTATTTATTACAGTGTTGGTAAGGTATTTTCTTTCACTGAGGTCTGCTTATTGTGAATATCATATGCTTGTTTTTACACGCTTTAGTGTTTAAGTTGTCCTTTATTTATTACAGTGTTGGTAAGGTATTTTCTTTCACTGAGGTCTGCTTATTGTGAATATCATATGCTTGTTTTTACACGCTTTAGTGTTTAAGTTTTCCTTTATTTACTACAGTGTTGGTAAGGTATTTTCTTTTACTGAGGTCTGCTTATTGTGAATATCATATGCTTGTTTTTACACGCTCTAGTGTTTAAGTTGTCCTTTATTTACTACAGTGTTGGTAAGGTATTTTCTTTCACTGAGGTCTGCTTATTGTGAATATCATATGCTTGTTTTTACACGCTTTAGTGTTTAAGTTGTCCTTTATTTACTACAGTGTTGGTAAGGTATTTTCTTTTACTGAGGTCTGCTTATTGTGAATATCATATGCTTGATTTACACCCTGTAGTGTTTAAGTTGTCTTTTATTTATTACAGTGTTGGTAAGGTATTTTCTTGCACTGAGGTCTGCTTATTGTGAATATCATATGCTTGTTTTTACAGCCTGTAGTGTTTAAGTTTTTATTTATTTATTACATTGTTGGTAAGGTATTTTCTTGCACTGAGGTCTGTTTATTGTGAATAACTTTGACTTGTTTTTACACCCTTTAGTGTTTAAGTTTTCCTTTATCTATTACATTGTTGGTAAGGTATTTTCTTGCACTGAGGTCTGTTTATTGTGAATAACTTTGACTTGTTTTTTACACCCTGTAGTGTTTAAGTTTTCCTTTATTTATTACAGTGTTGGTAAGGTATTTTCTTGCACTCAGGTCTGCTTATTGTGAATATCATATGCTTGTTTTTACAGCCTGTAATGTTTAAGTTGTCCTTTATTTATTACAGAGTTGGTAAGGTGTTTTCTTTCACTGAGGTCTGCTTATTGTGAATATCATATGCTTGTTTTTACACGCTTTACTGTTTAAGTTGTCCTTTATTTACTACAGTGTTGGTAAGGTATTTTCTTTCACTGAGGTCTGCTTATTGTGAATATCATATGCTTGTTTTTACAGCCTGTAATGTTTAAGTTGTCCTTTATTTATTAAAGTGTTGGTAAGGTATTTTCTTTCACTGAGGTCTGCTTATTGTGAATATCATATGCTTGTTTTTACACGCTCTAGTGTTTAAGTTGTCCTTTATTTACTACAGTGTTGGTAAGGTATTTTCTTTCACTGAGGTCTGCTTATTGTGAATATCATATGCTTGTTTTTACACGCTTTAGTGTTTAAGTTGTCCTTTATTTACTACAGTGTTGGTAAGGTATTTTCTTGCACTGAGGTCTGCTTATTGTGAATATCATATGCTTGATTTACACCCTGTAGTGTTTAAGTTGTCCTTTATTTATTACAGTGTTGGTAAGGTATTTTCTTGCACTGAGGTCTGCTTATTGTGAATATCATATGCTTGATTTACACCCTGTAGTGTTTAAGTTGTCCTTTATTTACTACAGTGTTGGTAAGGTATTTTCTTGCACTGAGGTCTGCTTATTGTGAATATCTTTGACTTGTTTTGTACACCCTGTAGTGTTTAAGTTTTCCTTTATCTATTACATTGTTGGTAAGGTATTTTCTTGCACTGAGGTCTGTTTATTGTGAATAACTTTGACTTGTTTTTTACACCCTGTAGTGTTTAAGTTTTCCTTTATCTATTACATTGTTGGTAAGGTATTTTCTTGCACTGAGGTCTGTTTATTGTGAATAACTTTGACTTGTTTTGTACACCCTGTAGTGTTTAAGTTTTCCTTTATCTATTACATTGTTGGTAAGGTATTTTCTTGCACTGAGGTCTGTTTATTGTGAATAACTTTGACTTGTTTTTTACACCCTGTAGTGTTTAAGTTTTCCTTTATTTATTACAGTGTTTCTAAGGTATTTTCTTGCACTGAGGTCTGCTTATTGTGAATATCATGTTCTTGTTTTTACAGCCTGTAATGTTTAAGTTGTCCTTTATTTATTACAGTGTTGGTAAGGTATTTTCTTGCACTCAGGTCTGCTTATTGTGAATATCATATGCTTGTTTTTACAGCCTGTAATGTTTAAGTTGTCCTTTATTTATTACAGTGTTGGTAAGGTATTTTCTTGCACTCAGGTCTGCTTATTGTGAATATCATATGCTTGTTTTTGCACCCTGTAATGTTTAAGTTTTCCTTTATCTATTACATTGTTGGTAAGGTATTTTCTTGCACTGAGGTCTGGTTTTTTACACCCTGTAGTGTTTAAGTTTTCCTTTATCTATTACATTGTTGGTAAGGTATTTTCTTGCACTGAGGTCTGTTTATTGTGAATATCATATGCTTGATTTACAGCCTGTAGTGTTTAAGTTTTCCTTTCTGTTTTACAGTGTTGGTAAGGTATTTTCTTGCACTGAGGTCTGCTTATTGTGAATGTCATATGCTTGTTTTTGCACCCTGTAATGTTTAAGTTGTCCTTTATTTTCTACAGTGTTGGTAAGGTATTTTCTTGCACTGAGGTCTGCTTATTGTGAATATCATATGCTTGTTTTTACACGCTCTAGTGTTTAAGTTGTCCTTTATTTACTACAGTGTTGGTAAGGTATTTTCTTTCACTGAGGTCTGCTTATTGTGAATATCATATGCTTGTTTTTACACGCTCTAGTGTTTAAGTTGTCCTTTATTTACTACAGTGTTGGTAAGGTATTTTCTTTCACTGAGGTCTGCTTATTGTGAATATCATATGCTTGTTTTTACACGCTCTAGTGTTTAAGTTGTCCTTTATTTAGTACAGTGTTGGTAAGGTATTTTCTTGCACTGAGGTCTGCTTATTGTGAATATCATATGCTTGATTTACACCCTGTAGTGTTTAAGTTGTCCTTTATTTATTACAGTGTTGGTAAGGTATTTTCTTGCACTGAGGTCTGCTTATTGTGAATATCATATGCTTGTTTTTACAGCCTGTAGTGTTTAAGTTTTTATTTATTTATTACATTGTTGGTAAGGTATTTTCTTGCACTGAGGTCTGTTTATTGTGAATAACTTTGACTTGTTTTTTAAACCCTGTAGTGTTTAAGTTTTCCTTTATCTATTACATTGTTGGTAAGGTATTTTCTTGCACTGAGGTCTGCTTATTGTGAATAACTTTGACTTGTTTTTTACACCCTGTAGTGTTTAAGTTGTCCTTTATTTATTACAGTGTTGTTAAGGTATTTTCTTGCACTGAGGTCTGCTTATTGTGAATAACTTTGACTTGTTTTTTACAGCCTGTAGTGTTTAAGTTTTCCTTTATCTATTACAGTGTTGGTAAGGTATTTTCTTGCACTCAGGTCTGCTTATTGTGAATGTCATATGCTTGTTTTTGCACCCTGTAATGTTTAAGTTGTCCTTTATTTACTACAGTGTTGGTAAGGTATTTTCTTGCACTGAGGTCTGCTTATTGTGAATAACTTTGACTTTTTTTTACACCCTGTAGTGTTTAAGTTTTCCTTTATCTATTACATTGTTGGTAAGGTATTTTCTTGCACTGAGGTCTGCTTATTGTGAATAACTTTGACTTGTTTTTTACAGCCTGTAGTGTTTACGTTTTCCTTTATCTATTACATTGTTGGTAAGGTATTTTCTTGCACTGAGGTCTGCTTATTGTGAATAACTTTGACTTGTTTTTTACAGCCTGTAGTGTTTAAGTTTTCCTTTATCTATTACATTGTTGGTAAGGTATTTTCTTGCACTGAGGTCTGTTTATTGTGAATAACTTTGACTTGTTTTTTACACCCTGTAGTGTTTAAGTTGTCCTTTATTTACTACAGTGTTGGTAAGGTATTTTCTTGCACTCAGGTCTGCTTATTGTGAATATCATATGCTTGTTTTTACAGCCTGTAGTGTTTAAGTTTTCCTTTATCTATTACATTGTTGGTAAGGTATTTTCTTGCACTGAGGTCTGGTTTTTTACACCCTGTAGTGTTTAAGTTTTTATTTATTTATTACATTGTTGGTAAGGTATTTTCTTGCACTGAGGTCTGCTTATTGTGAATAACTTTGACTTGTTTTTTACACCCTGTAGTGTTTAAGTTGTCCTTTATTTATTACAGTGTTGGTAAGGTATTTTCTTGCACTGAGGTCTGTTTATTGTGAATAACTTTGACTTGTTTTTACACCCTGTAGTGTTTAAGTTTTCCTTTAACTATTACATTGTTGGTAAGGTATTTTCTTGCACTGAGGTCTGTTTATTGTGAATAACTTTGACTTGTTTTTTACACCCTGTAGTGTTTAAGTTTTCCTTTATCTATTACAGTGTTGGTAAGGTATTTTCTTGCACTCAGGTCTGCTTATTGTGAATATCATATGCTTGTTTTTACAGCCTGTAATGTTTAAGTTGTCCTTTATTTATTACAGAGTTGGTAAGGTATTTTCTTTCACTGAGGTCTGCTTATTGTGAATATCATATGCTTGTTTTTACACGCTTTACTGTTTAAGTTGTCCTTTATTTACTACAGTGTTGGTAAGGTATTTTCTTTCACTGAGGTCTGCTTATTGTGAATATCATATGCTTGTTTTTACACGCTTTAGTGTTTAAGTTGTCCTTTATTTACTACAGTGTTGGTAAGGTATTTTCTTTCACTGAGGTCTGCTTATTGTGAATATCATATGCTTGTTTTTACACGCTTTAGTGTTTAAGTTGTCCTTTATTTATTACAGTGTTGGTAAGGTATTTTCTTTCACTGAGGTCTGCTTATTGTGAATATCATATGCTTGTTTTTACACGCTTTAGTGTTTAAGTTGTCCTTTATTTACTACAGTGTTGGTAAGGTATTTTCTTTTACTGAGGTCTGCTTATTGTGAATATCATATGCTTGTTTTTACACGCTTTAGTGTTTAAGTTGTCCTTTATTTACTACAGTGTTGGTAAGGTATTTTCTTTCACTGAGGTCTGCTTATTGTGAATATCATATGCTTGTTTTTACACGCTTTAGTGTTTAAGTTGTCCTTTATTTACTACAGTGTTGGTAAGGTATTTTCTTGCACTGAGGTCTGCTTATTGTGAATATCATATGCTTGATTTACACCCTGTAGTGTTTAAGTTGTCCTTTATTTATTACAGTGTTGGTAAGGTATTTTCTTGCACTGAGGTCTGCTTATTGTGAATATCATATGCTTGTTTTTACAGCCTGTAGTGTTTAAGTTTTTATTTATTTATTACATTGTTGGTAAGGTATTTTCTTGCACTGAGGTCTGTTTATTGTGAATAACTTTGACTTGTTTTTACACCCTGTAGTGTTTAAGTTTTCCTTTATCTATTACATTGTTTGTAACGTATTTTCTTGCACTGAGGTCTGTTTATTGTGAATAACTTTGACTTGTTTTTTACACCCTGTAGTGTTTAAGTTTTCCTTTATTTATTACAGTGTTGGTAAGGTATTTTCTTGCACTCAGGTCTGCTTATTGTGAATATCATATGCTTGTTTTTACAGCCTGTAATGTTTAAGTTGTCCTTTATTTATTACAGTGTTGGCAAGGTATTTTCTTTCACTGAGGTCTGCTTATTTTGAATATCATATGCTTGTTTTTACACGCTCTAGTGTTTAAGTTGTCCTTTATTTACTACAGTGTTGGTAAGGTATTTTCTTTCACTGAGGTCTGCTTATTGTGAATATCATATGCTTGTTTTTACACGCTTTAGTGTTTAAGTTGTCCTTTATTTACTACAGTGTTGGTAAGGTATTTTCTTTCACTGAGGTCTGCTTATTGTGAATATCATATGCTTGTTTTTACACGCTCTAGTGTTTAAGTTGTCCTTTATTTACTACAGTGTTGGTAAGGTATTTTCTTTCACTGAGGTCTGCTTATTGTGAATATCATATGCTTGTTTTTACACGCTCTAGTGTTTAAGTTGTCCTTTATTTACTACAGTGTTGGTAAGGTATTTTCTTTCACTGAGGTCTGCTTATTGTGAATATCATATGCTTGTTTTTACACGCTTTAGTGTTTAAGTTGTCCTTTATTTACTACAGTGTTGATAAGGTATTTTCTTGCACTGAGGTCTGCTTATTGTGAATATCATATGCTTGATTTACACCCTGTAGTGTTTAAGTTGTCCTTTATTTATTACAGTGTTGGTAAGGTATTTTCTTGCACTGAGGTCTGCTTATTGTGAATATCATATGCTTGTTTTTACACGCTTTAGTGTTTAAGTTGTCCTTTATTTACTACAGTGTTGGTAAGGTATTTTCTTGCACTGAGGTCTGCTTATTGTGAATATCATATGCTTGATTTACACCCTGTAGTGTTTAAGTTGTCCTTTATTTATTACAGTGTTGGTAAGGTATTTTCTTGCACTGAGGTCTGCTTATTGTGAATATCATATGCTTGTTTTTACAGCCTGTAGTGTTTAAGTTTTTATTTATTTATTACATTGTTGGTAAGGTATTTTCTTGCACTGAGGTCTGTTTATTGTGAATAACTTTGACTTGTTTTTACACCCTGTAGTGTTTAAGTTTTCCTTTATCTATTACATTGTTGGTAAGGTATTTTCTTGCACTGAGGTCTGTTTATTGTGAATAACTTTGACTTGTTTTTTACACCCTGTAGTGTTTAAGTTTTCCTTTATTTATTACAGTGTTGGTAAGGTATTTTCTTGCACTCAGGTCTGCTTATTGTGAATATCATATGCTTGTTTTTACAGCCTGTAATGTTTAAGTTGTCCTTTATTTATTACAGAGTTGGTAAGGTATTTTCTTTCACTGAGGTCTGCTTATTGTGAATATCATATGCTTGTTTTTACACGCTTTACTGTTTAAGTTGTCCTTTATTTACTACAGTGTTGGTAAGGTATTTTCTTTCACTGAGGTCTGCTTATTGTGAATATCATATGCTTGTTTTTACAGCCTGTAATGTTTAAGTTGTCCTTTATTTATTACAGTGTTGGTAAGGTATTTTCTTTCACTGAGGTCTGCTTATTGTGAATATCATATGCTTGTTTTTACACGCTTTAGTGTTTAAGTTGTCCTTTATTTACTACAGTGTTGGTAAGGTATTTTCTTTCACTGAGGTCTGCTTATTGTGAATATCATATGCTTGTTTTTACACGCTTTAGTGTTTAAGTTGTCCTTTATTTATTACAGTGTTGGTAAGGTATTTTCTTTCACTGAGGTCTGCTTATTGTGAATATCATATGCTTGTTTTTACACGCTTTAGTGTTTAAGTTGTCCTTTATTTACTACAGTGTTGGTAAGGTATTTTCTTTTACTGAGGTCTGCTTATTGTGAATATCATATGCTTGTTTTTACACGCTCTAGTGTTTAAGTTGTCCTTTATTTACTACAGTGTTGGTAAGGTATTTTCTTTCACTGAGGTCTGCTTATTGTGAATATCATATGCTTGTTTTTACACGCTTTAGTGTTTAAGTTGTCCTTTATTTACTACAGTGTTGGTAAGGTATTTTCTTGCACTGAGGTCTGCTTATTGTGAATATCATATGCTTGATTTACACCCTGTAGTGTTTAAGTTGTCCTTTATTTATTACAGTGTTGGTAAGGTATTTTCTTGCACTGAGGTCTGCTTATTGTGAATATCATATGCTTGTTTTTACAGCCTGTAGTGTTTAAGTTTTTATTTATTTATTACATTGTTGGTAAGGTATTTTCTTGCACTGAGGTCTGTTTATTGTGAATAACTTTGACTTGTTTTGTACACCCTGTAGTGTTTAAGTTTTCCTTTATCTATTACATTGTTGGTAAGGTATTTTCTTGCACTGAGGTCTGTTTATTGTGAATAACTTTGACTTGTTTTTTACACCCTGTAGTGTTTAAGTTTTCCTTTATTTATTACAGTGTTTCTAAGGTATTTTCTTGCACTGAGGTCTGCTTATTGTGAATATCATGTTCTTGTTTTTACAGCCTGTAATGTTTAAGTTGTCCTTTATTTATTACAGTGTTGGTAAGGTATTTTCTTGCACTCAGGTCTGCTTATTGTGAATATCATATGCTTGTTTTTACAGCCTGTAATGTTTAAGTTGTCCTTTATTTATTACAGTGTTGGTAAGGTATTTTCTTGCACTCAGGTCTGCTTATTGTGAATATCATATGCTTGTTTTTGCACCCTGTAGTGTTTAAGTTTTCCTTTATCTATTACATTGTTGTTAAGGTATTTTCTTGCACTGAGGTCTGCTTATTGTGAATAACTTTGATTTGTTTTTTACACCCTGTAGTGTTTAAGTTTTCCTTTATCTATTACATTGTTGGTAAGGTATTTTCTTGCACTGAGGTCTGGTTTTTTACACCCTGTAGTGTTTAAGTTTTCCTTTATCTATTACATTGTTGGTAAGGTATTTTCTTGCACTGAGGTCTGGTTTTTTACACCCTGTAGTGTTTAAGTTTTCCTTTATCTATTACATTGTTGGTAAGGTATTTTCTTGCACTGAGGTCTGTTTATTGTGAATATCATATGCTTGATTTACAGCCTGTAGTGTTTAAGTTTTCCTTTCTGTCTTACAGTGTTGGTAAGGTATTTTCTTGCACTGAGGTCTGCTTATTGTGAATGTCATATGCTTGTTTTTGCACCCTGTAATGTTTAAGTTGTCCTTTATTTACTACAGTGTTGGTAAGGTATTTTCTTGCACTGAGGTCTGCTTATTGTGAATATCATATGCTTGTTTTTACACGCTCTAGTGTTTAAGTTGTCCTTTATTTAGTACATTGTTGGTAAGGTATTTTCTTGCACTGAGGTCTGCTTATTGTGAATATCATATGCTTGTTTTTACACGCTCTAGTGTTTAAGTTGTCCTTTATTTAGTACATCGTTGGTAAGGTATTTTCTTTCACTGAGGTCTTCTTATTGTGAATATCATATGCTTGTTTTTACACGCTCTAGTGTTTAAGTTGTCCTTTATTTACTACAGTGTTGGTAAGGTATTTTCTTTCACTGAGGTCTGCTTATTGTGAATATCATATGCTTGTTTTTACACGCTCTAGTGTTTAAGTTGTCCTTTATTTAGTACAGTGTTGGTAAGGTATTTTCTTGCACTGAGGTCTGCTTATTGTGAATATCATATGCTTGATTTACACCCTGTAGTGTTTAAGTTGTCCTTTATTTATTACAGTGTTGGTAAGGTATTTTCTTGCACTGAGGTCTGCTTATTGTGAATATCATATGCTTGTTTTTACAGCCTGTAGTGTTTAAGTTTTTATTTATTTATTACATTGTTGGTAAGGTATTTTCTTGCACTGAGGTCTGCTTATTGTGAATAACTTTGACTTGTTTTTTACACCCTGTAGTGTTTAAGTTGTCCTTTATTTATTACAGTGTTGTTAAGGTATTTTCTTGCACTGAGGTCTGCTTATTGTGAATAAATTTGACTTGTTTTTTACAGCCTGTAGTGTTTAAGTTTTCCTTTATCTATTACAGTGTTGGTAAGGTATTTTCTTGCACTCAGGTCTGCTTATTGTGAATGTCATATGCTTGTCTTTACAGCCTGTAGTGTTTAAGTTGTCCTTTATTTAGTACAGTGTTGGTAAGGTATTTTCTTGCACTGAGGTCTGCTTATTGTGAATATCATATGCTTGTTTTTACACCCTGTAATGTTTAAGTTGTCCTTTCTGTCTTACAGTGTTGGTAAGGTATTTTCTTTCACTGAGGTCTGCTTATTGTGAATAACTTTGACTTGTTTTTTACACCCTGTAGTGTTTAAGTTTTCCTTTATCTATTACATTGTTGGTAAGGTATTTTCTTGCACTGAGGTCTGCTTATTGTGAATAACTTTGACTTGTTTTTTACAGCCTGTAGTGTTTAAGTTTTCCTTTATCTATTACATTGTTGGTAAGGTATTTTCTTGCACTGAGGTCTGCTTATTGTGAATAACTTTGACTTGTTTTTTACAGCCTGTAGTGTTTAAGTTTTCCTTTATCTATTACATTGTTGGTAAGGTATTTTCTTGCACTGAGGTCTGTTTATTGTGAATAACTTTGACTTGTTTTTTACACCCTGTAGTGTTTAAGTTGTCCTTTATTTATTACAGTGTTGGTAAGGTATTTTCTTGCACTCAGGTCTGCTTATTGTGAATATCATATGCTTGTTTTTACAGCCTGTAGTGTTTAAGTTTTCCTTTATCTATTACATTGTTGGTAAGGTATTTTCTTGCACTGAGGTCTGGTTTTTTACACCCTGTAGTGTTTAAGTTTTTATTTATTAATTACATTGTTGGTAAGGTATTTTCTTGCACTGAGGTCTGCTTATTGTGAATAACTTTGACTTGTTTTTTACACCCTGTAGTGTTTAAGTTGTCCTTTATTTATTACAGTGTTGGTAAGGTATTTTCTTGCACTGAGGTCTGTTTATTGTGAATATCATATGCTTGATTTACAGCCTGTAGTGTTTAAGTTTTCCTTTCTGTCTTACAGTGTTGGTAAGGTATTTTCTTGCACTGAGGTCTGCTTATTGTGAATGTCATATGCTTGTTTTTGCACCCTGTAATGTTTAAGTTGTCCTTTATTTACTACAGTGTTGGTAAGGTATTTTCTTTCACTGAGGTCTGCTTATTGTGAATATCATATGCTTGTTTTTACACGCTTTAGTGTTTAAGTTGTCCTTTATTTATTACAGTGTTGGTAAGGTATTTTCTTTCACTGAGGTCTGCTTATTGTGAATATCATATGCTTGTTTTTACACGCTTTAGTGTTTAAGTTGTCCTTTATTTACTACAGTGTTGGTAAGGTATTTTCTTTTACTGAGGTCTGCTTATTGTGAATATCATATGCTTGTTTTTACACGCTCTAGTGTTTAAGTTGTCCTTTATTTACTACAGTGTTGGTAAGGTATTTTCTTTCACTGAGGTCTGCTTATTGTGAATATCATATGCTTGTTTTTACACGCTTTAGTGTTTAAGTTGTCCTTTATTTATTACAGTGTTGGTAAGGTATTTTCTTTCACTGAGGTCTGCTTATTGTGAATATCATATGCTTGTTTTTACACGCTTTAGTGTTTAAGTTGTCCTTTATTTACTACAGTGTTGGTAAGGTATTTTCTTTCACTGAGGTCTGCTTATTGTGAATATCATATGCTTGTTTTTACACGCTTTAGTGTTTAAGTTGTCCTTTATTTATTACAGTGTTGGTAAGGTATTTTCTTTCACTGAGGTCTGCTTATTGTGAATATCATATGCTTGTTTTTACACGCTCTAGTGTTTAAGTTGTCCTTTATTTACTACAGTGTTGGTAAGGTATTTTCTTTCACTGAGGTCTGCTTATTGTGAATATCATATGCTTGTTTTTACACGCTTTAGTGTTTAAGTTGTCCTTTATTTATTACAGTGTTGGTAAGGTATTTTCTTTCACTGAGGTCTGCTTATTGTGAATATCATATGCTTGTTTTTACACGCTTTAGTGTTTAAGTTGTCCTTTATTTATTACAGTGTTGGTAAGGTATTTTCTTTCACTGAGTTCTGCTTATTGTGAATATCATATGCTTGTTTTTACACGCTTTAGTGTTTAAGTTGTCCTTTATTTATTACAGTGTTGGTAAGGTATTTTCTTTCACTGAGGTCTGCTTATTGTGAATATCATATGCTTGTTTTTACACGCTTTAGTGTTTAAGTTGTCCTTTATTTATTACAGTGTTGGTAAGGTATTTTCTTTCACTGAGGTCTGCTTATTGTGAATATCATATGCTTGTTTTTACACGCTTTAGTGTTTAAGTTGTCCTTTATTTATTACAGTGTTGGTAAGGTATTTTCTTTCACTGAGGTCTGCTTATTGTGAATATCATATGCTTGTTTTTACACGCTTTAGTGTTTAAGTTGTCCTTTATTTACTACAGTGTTGGTAAGGTATTTTCTTTTACTGAGGTCTGCTTATTGTGAATATCATATGCTTGTTTTTACACGCTTTAGTGTTTAAGTTGTCCTTTATTTATTACAGAGTTGGTAAGGTATTTTCTTTCACTGAGGTCTGCTTATTGTGAATATCATATGCTTGTTTTTACACGCTTTACTGTTTAAGTTGTCCTTTATTTACTACAGTATTGGTAAGGTATTTTCTTTCACTGAGGTCTGCTTATTGTGAATATCATATGCTTGTTTTTACAGCCTGTAATGTTTAAGTTGTCCTTTATTTATTACAGTGTTGGTAAGGTATTTTCTTTCACTGAGGTCTGCTTATTGTGAATATCATATGCTTGTTTTTACACGCTCTAGTGTTTAAGTTGTCCTTTATTTACTACAGTGTTGGTAAGGTATTTTCTTTCACTGAGGTCTGCTTATTGTGAATATCATATGCTTGTTTTTACACGCTCTAGTGTTTAAGTTGTCCTTTATTTACTACAGTGTTGGTAAGGTATTTTCTTGCACTCAGGTCTGCTTATTGTGAATATCATATGCTTGTTTTTACAGCCTGTAATGTTTAAGTTGTCCTTTATTTATTACAGTGTTGGTAAGGTATTTTCTTGCACTGAGGTCTGTTTATTGTGAATAACTTTGACTTGTTTTGTACACCCTGTAGTGTTTAAGTTTTCCTTTATCTATTACATTGTTGGTAAGGTATTTTCTTGCACTGAGGTCTGTTTATTGTGAATAACTTTGACTTGTTTTTTACACCCTGTAGTGTTTAAGTTTTCCTTTATTTATTACAGTGTTTCTAAGGTATTTTCTTGCACTGAGGTCTGCTTATTGTGAATATCATGTTCTTGTTTTTACAGCCTGTAATGTTTAAGTTGTCCTTTATTTATTACAGTGTTGGTAAGGTATTTTCTTGCACTCAGGTCTGCTTATTGTGAATATCATATGCTTGTTTTTACAGCCTGTAATGTTTAAGTTGTCCTTTATTTATTACAGTGTTGTTAAGGTATTTTCTTGCACTGAGGTCTGCTTATTGTGAATATCTTTGACTTGTTTTTACCCCCTGTAGTGTTTAAGTTGTCCTTTATTTATTACATAGTTGGTAAGGTATTTTCTTGCACCCAGGTCTGCTTATTGTGAATTTCATATGCTTGTTTTAACACCCTGTAATATTTAAGTTGTCCTTTCTCTCTTGCAGTGTTGGTAAGGTATTTTCTTGCACTGAGGTCTGCTTATTGTGAATATCATATGCTTGTTTTTGCAGCCTGTAGTGTTTAAGTTTTCCTTTCTTTCTTACAGTGTTGGTAAGGTATTTTCTTGCACTCAGGTCTGCTTATTGTGAATTTCATATGCTTGTTTTAACACCCTGTAATATTTAAGTTGTCCTTTCTCTCTTACAGTGTTGGTAAGGTATTTTCTTGCACTGAGGTCTGCTTATTGTGAATATCATATGCTTGTCTTTACACCCTGTAGTGTTTAAGTTTTCCTTTCTGTCTTGCAGTGTTGGTAAGGTATTTTCTTGCACTGAGGTCTGCTTATTGTGAATATCTTTGATTTGTTTTTACACCCTGTAGTGTTTAAGTTGTCCTTCATTTATTACAGTGTTGGTAAGGTATTTTCTTGCACTGAGGTCTGCTTATTGTGAATAACTTTGACTTGTTTTTTACACCCTGTAGTGTTTAAGTTGTCCTTTATTTATTACAGTGTTGGTAAGGTATTTTCTTGCACTGAGGTCTGCTTATTGTGAATATCATATGCTTGTTTTTACACCCTGTAATGTTTAAGTTGTCCTTTCTGTCTTACAGTGTTGGTAAGGTATTTTCTTGCACTGAGGTCTGCTTATTGTGAATAACTTTGACTTGTTTTTTGCAGCCTGTAGTGTTTAAGTTTTCCTTTATCTATTACATTGTTGGTAAGGTATTTTCTTGCACTGAGGTCTGCTTATTGTGAATATCATATGCTTGATTTACAGCCTGTAGTGTTTAAGTTTTCCTTTCTGTCTTACAGTGTTGGTAAGGTATTTTCTTGCACTGAGGTCTGCTTATTGTGAATGTCATATGCTTGTTTTTGCACCCTGTAATGTTTAAGTTGTCCTTTATTTACTACAGTGTTGGTAAGGTATTTTCTTTCACTGAGGTCTGCTTATTGTGAATAACTTTGACTTGTTTTTTACACCCTGTAGTGTTTAAGTTTTCCTTTATCTGTTACATTGTTGGTAAGGTATTTTCTTGCACTGAGGTCTGTTTATTGTGAATAACTTTGACTTGTTTTTTACACCCTGTAGTGTTTAAGTTTTCCTTTATCTATTACATTGTTGGTAAGGTATTTTCTTGCACTGAGGTCTGTTTATTGTGAATATCATATATTTGTTTTTACACGCTTTAGTGTTTAAGTTGTCCTTTATTTACTACAGTGTTGGTAAGGTATTTTCTTTCACTGAGGTCTGCTTATTGTGAATATCATATGCTTGTTTTTACAGCCTGTAATGTTTAAGTTTCCGTTATTTATTACAGTGTTGGTAAGGTATTTTCTTGCACTGAGGTCTGCTTATTGTGAATATCATATGCTTGTTTTTACAGCCTGTAGTGTTTAAGTTGTCCTTTATTTATTACATTGTTGGTAAGGTATTTTCTTGCACTGAGGTCTGCTTGTTGTGAATAAGTTTGACGTTTTTCACACCCTGTAGTGTTTAAGTTGTCCTTTATTTATTACATTGTTGTTAAGGTATTTTCTTGCACTGAGGTCTGCTTCTTGAGAATAACTTTGACTTGTTTTTTACAGCCTGTAGTGTTTAAGTTGTCCTTTATTTATTACAGTGTTGGTAAGGTATTTTCTTTCACTGAGGTCTGCTTATTGTGAATATCATATGCTTGTTTTTACACCCTGTAATGTTTAAGTTGTCCTTTATTTATTACAGAGTTGGTAAGGTATTTTCTTTCACTGAGGTCTGTTTATTGTGAATATCATATGCTTGTTTTTACACCCTGTAATATTTAAGTTGTCCTTTCTCTCTTGCAGTGTTGGTAAGGTATTTTCTTGCACTGAAGTCTGCTTATTGTGAATATCTTTGACTTTTTTTTACACCCTGTAGTGTTTAAGTTGTCCTTTATTTATTACAGTGTTGGTAAGGTATTTTCTTGCACTGAAGTCTGCTTATTGTGAATATCTTTGACTTTTTTTTACACCCTGTAGTGTTTAACTTGTCCTTTCTGTCTTACAGTGTTGGTAAGGTATTTTCTTGCACTGAGGTCTGCTCATTGTGAATATAATATGCTTTTTTTTACACCCTGTGGTGTTTAAGTTGTCCTTTATTTATTACAGTGTTGGTAAGGTATTTTCTTGTACTGAAGTCTGCTTATTGTGAATATCATATGCTTGTTTTTACACCCTGTAGTGTTTAAGTATTCCTTTATCTATTATATTGTTGGTAAGGTATTTTCTTGCACTGAAGTCTGCTTATTGTGATTATTTTTGACTTTTTTTTACACCCTGTAATGTTTAAGTTTTCCTTTCTGTCTTGCAGTGTTGTTGAGGTATTTTCTTGCACTGAGGTCTGCTTATTGTGAATATCTTTGACTTGTTTTTACACCCTGTAGTGTTTAAGTTGTCCTTTATTTATTACAGTGTTGGCAAGGTATTTTCTTGCACTGAGGTCTGCTTATTGTGAATATCATATGCTTGCTTTTACAGCCTGTAATGTTTAAGTTGTCCTTTATTTATTACAGTGTTGGTAAGGTATTTTCTTGTACTGAAGTCTGCTTATTGTGAATATCATATGCTTGTTTTTACACCCTGTAGTGTTTAAGTATTCCTTTATCTATTATATTGTTGGTAAGGTATTTTCTTGCACTGAGGTCTGCTTATTGTGAATATCATTTGCTTATCTTTACAGCCTGTAGTGTTTAAGTTGTCCTTTATTTATTACAGTGTTGTTAAGGTATTTTCTTGCACTGAGGTCTGCTTATTGTGAATATCATTTGCTTGTCTTTACAGCCTGTAGTGTTTAAGTTTTCCTTTATCTATTACATTGTTGGTAAGGTATTTTCTTGCACTGAGGTCTGCTTATTGTGAATATCATTTGCTTGTCTTTACAGCCTGTAGTGTTTAAGTTGTCCTTTATTTATTACAGTGTTGGTAAGGTATTTTCTTGCACTGAGGTCTGCTTATTGTGAATATCTTTGACTTGTTTGTTACACCCTGTAGTGTTTAAGTTGTCCTTTAGTTATTACAGTGTTGTTAAGGTATTTTCTTGCACTGAGGTCTGCTTCTTGTTAATAACTTTGACTTGTTTTTTACACCCTGTAGTGTTTAAGTTGTCCTATATTTATTACAGTGTTGGTAAAGTATTTTCTTGCACTGAGATCTACTTATTGTGAATATCATATGCTTGGCTTTACACCCTGTAGTGTTTACGTTTTACTTTCTGTCTTGCAGTGTTGGTAAGGTATTTTCTTGCACTGAAGTCTGCTTATTGTGAATTTCATATGCTTGTTTTTACACCTTGTAATGTTTAAGTTGTCCTTTCTATCGTGCAGTGTTGTTAAGGTATTTTCTTGCACTGAGGTCTGCTTATTGTGAATATCATATGCTTGTTTTTACACCCTGTAATGTTTAAGTTGTCCTTTATTTATTACAGTGTTGTTAAGGTATTTTCTTGCACTGAGGTCTGCTTATTGTGAATATCATATGCTTGTTTTTACACCCTGTAATGTTTAAGTTGTCCTTTATTTATTACAGTGTTGGTAAGGTATTTTCTTGCACTGAGGTCTGCTTATTGTGAATATCTTTGAC
This sequence comes from Perissodus microlepis, assembly GCF_051167445.1. Classification (NCBI taxonomy): domain Eukaryota; kingdom Metazoa; phylum Chordata; class Actinopteri; order Cichliformes; family Cichlidae; genus Perissodus; species Perissodus microlepis. The sequence goes on along the minus strand of NW_028182052.1, from coordinate 189,538 downwards.
TTGTTTTTACCCCCTTTAGTGTTTAAGTTGTCCTTTCTGTCGTGCAGTGTTGTTAAGATATTTTCTTGCACTGAGGTCTGCTTATTCTGAATATCTTTGACTTGTTTTTACCCCCTGTAGTGTTTAAGTTGTCCTTTCTGTTGTGCAGTGTTGTTAAGGTATTTTCTTACACTCAGGTCTGCTTATTGTGAATATCATATGCTTGTTTTTACACCCTGTAGTTTTTAAGTTGTCCTTTCTTTATCACAGTGTTGGTAAGGTATTTTCTTGCACTGAGGTCTGCTTATTGTGAATATCTTTGACTTGTTTTTACACCTTATACTGTTTAAGTTGTCCTTTCTGTCTTACAGTGTTGTTAAGGTATTTTCTTGCACTGAGGTCTGCTTATTGTGAATATCTTTGACTTGTTTTTGCACCTCATACTGTTTAAGTTGTCCTTTCTTTCTTACAGTGTTGGTAAGGTTTTTTCTTGCACTGAGGTCTCCTTATTGTGAATGTCATATGCTTGTTTTTACACCCTGTAATGTTTAAGTTATCCTTTATTTATTACAGTGTTGGTAAGGTATTTTCTTTCACTGAGGTCTGCTTATTGTGAATAACTTTGACTTGTTTGTTACACCCTGTAGTGTTTAAGTTGTCCTTTAGTTATTACAGTGTTGTTAAGGTATTTTCTTTTACTGAGGTCTGCTTCTTGTGAATAACTTTGACTTGTTTTTTACACCCTGTAGTGTTTAAGTTGTCCTATATTTATTACAGTGTTGGTAAGGTATTTTCTTTCACTGAGGTCTGCTTATTGTGAATATCATATGCTTGTTTTTACACCCTGTAATATTTAAGTTGTCCTTTCTCTCTTGCAGTGTTGGTAAGGTATTTTCTTGCACTGAGGTCTGCTTATTGTGAATATCATATGCTTGTTTTTACAGCCTGTAGTGTTTAAGTTGTCCTTTATTCATTACAGTGTTGGTAAGGTATTATCTTGCACTCAGATCTGCTTATTGTGAATATCATATGCTTATTTTTACAGCCTGTAATGTTTAAGTTGTCCTTTCTCTCTTGCAGTGTTGGTAAGGTATTTTCTTGCACTGAAGTCTGCTTATTGTGAATATCTTTAACTTTTTTTTACACCCTGTAGTGTTTAAGTTGTCCTTTATTTATTACAGTGTTGTTAAGGTATTTTCTTGCACTGAGGTCTGCTTATTGTGAATATCTTTGACTTGTTTTTACACCTTATACTGTTTAAGTTGTCCTTTCTGTCTTACAGTGTTGGTAAGGTATTTTCTTGAACTGAGGTCTGTTTATTGTGAATATCATATGCTTGTTTTTACACCCTGTAGTGTTTAAGTTGTCCTTTATTTATTACAGTGTTGGTAAGGTATTTGTTGCACTGAAGTCTGCTTATTGTGAATATCTTTGAGTTTTTTTTACACCCTGTAGTGTTTAAGTTTTCCTTTCTGTCTTGCAGTGTTGTTGAGGTATTTTCTTGCACTGAGGTCTGCTTATTGTGAATATCTTTGACTTGTTTTTACACACTGTAGTGTTTAAGTTGTCCTTTACTTATTACAGTGTTGGTAAGGTATTTTCTTGCACTGAGGTCTGCTTATTGTGAATATCATATGCTTGTTTTTACACCCTGTAGTGTTTAAGTTGTCCTTTCTCTCTTGCAGTGTTGGTAAGGTATTTTCTTGCACTCAGGTCTGCTTATTGTGAATATCTTTGACTTGTTTTTACACCCTGTAGTGTTTAAGTTGTCCTTTACTTATTACAGTGTTGGTAAGGTATTTTCTTGCACTGAGGTCTGCTCATTGTGAATATCATATGCTTGTTTTTACACCCTGTAGTGTTTAAGTTGTCCTTTCTCTCTTGCAGTGTTGGTAAGGTATTTTCTTGCACTGAAGTCTGCTTATTGTGAATATCTTTGACTTGTTTGTTACACCCTGTAGTGTTTAAGTTGTCCTTTAGTTATTACAGTGTTGTTAAGGTATTTTCTTGCACTGAGGTCTGCTTCTTGTTAATAACTTTGACTTGTTTTTTACACCCTGTAGTGTTTAAGTTTTCCTTTATCTATTACATTGTTGGTAAGGTATTTTCTTGCACTGAGGTCTGTTTATTGTGAATATCATATATTTGTTTTTACACGCTTTAGTGTTTAAGTTGTCCTTTATTTACTACAGTGTTGGTAAGGTATTTTCTTTCACTGAGGTCTGCTTATTGTGAATATCATATGCTTGTTTTTACAGCCTGTAATGTTTAAGTTTCCGTTATTTATTACAGTGTTGGTAAGGTATTTTCTTGCACTGAGGTCTGCTTATTGTGAATATCATATGCTTGTTTTTACAGCCTGTAGTGTTTAAGTTGTCCTTTATTTATTACATTGTTGGTAAGGTATTTTCTTGCACTGAGGTCTGCTTATTGTGAATATCATATGCTTGTTTTTACAGCCTGTAGTGTTTAAGTTGTCCTTTATTTATTACATTGTTGGTAAGGTATTTTCTTGCACTGAGGTCTGCTTCTTGAGAATAACTTTGACTTGTTTTTTACAGCCTGTAGTGTTTAAGTTGTCCTTTATTTATTACAGTGTTGGTAAGGTATTTTCTTTCACTGAGGTCTGCTTATTGTGAATATCATATGCTTGTTTTTACACCCTGTAATGTTTAAGTTGTCCTTTATTTATTACAGAGTTGGTAAGGTATTTTCTTTCACTGAGGTCTGTTTATTGTGAATATCATATGCTTGTTTTTACACCCTGTAGTGTTTAAGTTGTCCTTTCTCTCTTGCAGTGTTGGTAAGGTATTTTCTTGCACTGAAGTCTGCTTATTGTGAATATCTTTGACTTTTTTTTACACCCTGTAGTGTTTAAGTTGTCCTTTATTTATTACAGTGTTGGTAAGGTATTTTCTTGCACTGAAGTCTGCTTATTGTGAATATCTTTGACTTTTTTTTACACCCTGTAGTGTTTAACTTGTCCTTTCTGTCTTACAGTGTTGGTAAGGTATTTTCTTGCACTGAGGTCTGCTCATTGTGAATATCATATGCTTTTTTTTACACCCTGTGGTGTTTAAGTTGTCCTTTATTTATTACAGTGTTGGTAAGGTATTTTCTTGTACTGAAGTCTGCTTATTGTGAATATCATATGCTTGTTTTTACACCCTGTAGTGTTTAAGTATTCCTTTATCTATTATATTGTTGGTAAGGTATTTTCTTTCACTGAAGTCTGCTTATTGTGATTATTTTTGACTTTTTTTTACACCCTGTAATGTTTAAGTTTTCCTTTCTGTCTTGCAGTGTTGTTGAGGTATTTTCTTGCACTGAGGTCTGCTTATTGTGAATATCTTTGACTTGTTTTTACACCCTGTAGTGTTTAAGTTGTCCTTTATTTATTACAGTGTTGGCAAGGTATTTTCTTGCACTGAGGTCTGCTTATTGTGAATATCATATGCTTGCTTTTACAGCCTGTAATGTTTAAGTTGTCCTTTATTTATTACAGTGTTGGTAAGGTATTTTCTTGTACTGAAGTCTGCTTATTGTGAATATCATATGCTTGTTTTTACACCCTGTAGTGTTTAAGTATTCCTTTATCTATTATATTGTTGGTAAGGTATTTTCTTGCACTGAGGTCTGCTTATTGTGAATATCATTTGCTTATCTTTACAGCCTGTAGTGTTTAAGTTGTCCTTTATTTATTACAGTGTTGTTAAGGTATTTTCTTGCACTGAGGTCTGCTTATTGTGAATATCATTTGCTTGTCTTTACAGCCTGTAGTGTTTAAGTTTTCCTTTATCTATTACATTGTTGGTAAGGTATTTTCTTGCACTGAGGTCTGCTTATTGTGAATATCATTTGCTTGTCTTTACAGCCTGTAGTGTTTAAGTTGTCCTTTATTTATTACAGTGTTGGTAAGGTATTTTCTTGCACTGAGGTCTGCTTATTGTGAATATCTTTGACTTGTTTGTTACACCCTGTAGTGTTTAAGTTGTCCTTTAGTTATTACAGTGTTGTTAAGGTATTTTCTTGCACTGAGGTCTGCTTCTTGTTAATAACTTTGACTTGTTTTTTACACCCTGTAGTGTTTAAGTTGTCCTATATTTATTACAGTGTTGGTAAAGTATTTTCTTGCACTGAGATCTACTTATTGTGAATATCATATGCTTGGCTTTACACCCCGTAGTGTTTACGTTTTACTTTCTGTCTTGCAGTGTTGGTAAGGTATTTTCTTGCACTGAAGTCTGCTTATTGTGAATTTCATATGCTTGTTTTTACACCTTGTAATGTTTAAGTTGTCCTTTCTATCGTGCAGTGTTGTTAAGGTATTTTCTTGCACTGAGGTCTGCTTATTGTGAATATCATATGCTTGTTTTTACACCCTGTAATGTTTAAGTTGTCCTTTATTTATTACAGTGTTGTTAAGGTATTTTCTTGCACTGAGGTCTGCTTATTGTGAATATCTTTGACTTGTTTTTACCCCCTTTAGTGTTTAAGTTGTCCTTTCTGTCGTGCAGTGTTGTTAAGATATTTTCTTGCACTGAGGTCTGCTTATTCTGAATATCTTTGACTTGTTTTTACCCCCTGTAGTGTTTAAGTTGTCCTTTCTGTTGTGCAGTGTTGTTAAGGTATTTTCTTACACTCAGGTCTGCTTATTGTGAATATCATATGCTTGTTTTTACACCCTGTAGTTTTTAAGTTGTCCTTTCTTTATCACAGTGTTGGTAAGGTATTTTCTTGCACTGAGGTCTGCTTATTGTGAATATCTTTGACTTGTTTTTACACCTTATACTGTTTAAGTTGTCCTTTCTGTCTTACAGTGTTGTTAAGGTATTTTCTTGCACTGAGGTCTGCTTATTGTGAATATCTTTGACTTGTTTTTGCACCTCATACTGTTTAAGTTGTCCTTTCTTTCTTACAGTGTTGGTAAGGTTTTTTCTTGCACTGAGGTCTCCTTATTGTGAATGTCATATGCTTGTTTTTACACCCTGTAATGTTTAAGTTATCCTTTATTTATTACAGTGTTGGTAAGGTATTTTCTTTCACTGAGGTCTGCTTATTGTGAATAACTTTGACTTGTTTGTTACACCCTGTAGTGTTTAAGTTGTCCTTTAGTTATTACAGTGTTGTTAAGGTATTTTCTTGCACTGAGGTCTGCTTCTTGTGAATAACTTTGACTTGTTTTTTACACCCTGTAGTGTTTAAGTTGTCCTATATTTATTACAGTGTTGGTAAGGTATTTTCTTTCACTGAGGTCTGCTTATTGTGAATATCATATGCTTGTTTTTACACCCTGTAATATTTAAGTTGTCCTTTCTCTCTTGCAGTGTTGGTAAGGTATTTTCTTGCACTGAGGTCTGCTTATTGTGAATATCATATGCTTGTTTTTACAGCCTGTAGTGTTTAAGTTGTCCTTTATTCATTACAGTGTTGGTAAGGTATTATCTTGCACTCAGATCTGCTTATTGTGAATATCATATGCTTATTTTTACAGCCTGTAATGTTTAAGTTGTCCTTTCTCTCTTGCAGTGTTGGTAAGGTATTTTCTTGCACTGAAGTCTGCTTATTGTGAATATCTTTAACTTTTTTTTACACCCTGTAGTGTTTAAGTTGTCCTTTATTTATTACAGTGTTGTTAAGGTATTTTCTTGCACTGAGGTCTGCTTATTGTGAATATCTTTGACTTGTTTTTACACCTTATACTGTTTAAGTTGTCCTTTCTGTCTTACAGTGTTGGTAAGGTATTTTCTTGAACTGAGGTCTGTTTATTGTGAATATCATATGCTTGTTTTTACACCCTGTAGTGTTTAAGTTGTCCTTTATTTATTACAGTGTTGGTAAGGTATTTGTTGCACTGAAGTCTGCTTATTGTGAATATCTTTGAGTTTTTTTTACACCCTGTAGTGTTTAAGTTGTCCTTTACTTATTACAGTGTTGGTAAGGTATTTTCTTGAACTGAGGTCTGTTTATTGTGAATATCATATGCTTGTTTTTACACCCTGTAGTGTTTAAGTTGTCCTTTATTTATTACAGTGTTGGTAAGGTATTTTCTTGCACTGAGGTCTGCTCATTGTGAATATCATATGCTTGTTTTTACACCCTGTAGTGTTTAAGTTGTCCTTTCTCTCTTGCAGTGTTCGTAAGGTATTTTCTTGCACTGAAGTCTGCTTATTGTGAATATCTTTAACTTTTTTTACACCCTGTAGTGTTTAAGTTGTCCTTTATTTATTATAGTGTTGTTAAGGTATTTTTTTGCACTGAGGTCTGCTTATTGTGAATATCTTTGACTTGTTTTTACACCTTATACTGTTTAAGTTGTCCTTTCTGTCTTACAGTGTTGGTAAGGTATTTTCTTGAACTGAGGTCTGCTTATAGTGAATATCATATGCTTGTTTTTACACCCTGTAGTGTTTAAGTTGTCCTTTATTTATTACAGTGTTGGTAAGGTATTTTGTTGCACTGAAGTCTGCTTATTGTGAATATCTTTGAGTTTTTTTTACACCCTGTAGTGTTTAAGTTTTCCTTTCTTTCTTGCAGTGTTGTTGAGGTATTTTCTTGCACTGAGGTCTGCTTATTGTGAATATCATATGCTTGTTTTTACACCCTGTAGTGTTTAAGTTTTCCTTTCTGTCTTGCAGTGTTGGTAAGGTATTTTGTTGCACTGAGGTCTGCTTATTGTGAATTTCATATGCTTGTTTTTACACCCTGTAGTGTTTAAGTTTTCCTTTATTTATTACAGTGTTGGTAAGGTATTTTCTTGCACTCAGGTCTGCTTATTGTGAATATCATATGCTTGTTTTTACACCCTGTAGTGTTTAAGTTGTCCTTTATCTATTACATTGTTTGTAAGGTATTTTCTTGCACTGAGGTCTGCTTATTGTGAATATCATATGCTTGTTTTTGCACCCTGTAGTGTTTAAGTTGTCCTTTATCTATTACATTGTTGGTAAGGTATTTTCTTGCACTGAGGTCTGCTTATTGTGAATATCATTTGCTTGTTTTTGCACCCTGTAGTGTTTAAGTTTTCCTTTCTGTCTTGCAGTGTTGTTGAGGTATTTTCTTGCACTGAGGTCTGCTTATTGTGAATATCTTTGACTTGTTTTTACACACTGTAGTGTTTAAGTTGTCCTTTACTTATTACAGTGTTGGTAAGGTATTTTCTTGCACTGAGGTCTGCTTATTGTGAATATCATATGCTTGTTTTTACACCCTGTAGTGTTTAAGTTGTCCTTTCTCTCTTGCAGTGTTGGTAAGGTATTTTCTTGCACTGAGGTCTGCTTATTGTGAATATCTTTGACTTGTTTTTACACCCTGTAGTGTTTAAGTTGTCCTTTACTTATTACAGTGTTGGTAAGGTATTTTCTTGCACTGAGGTCTGCTCATTGTGAATATCATATGCTTGTTTTTACACCCTGTAGTGTTTAAGTTGTCCTTTCTCTCTTGCAGTGTTGGTAAGGTATTTTCTTGCACTGAAGTCTGCTTATTGTGAATATCTTTAACTTTTTTTTACACCCTGTAGTGTTTAAGTTGTCCTTTATTTATTACAGTGTTGTTAAGGTATTTTTTTGCACTGAGGTCTGCTTATTCTGAATATCTTTGACTTGTTTTTACACCTTATACTGTTTAAGTTGTCCTTTCTGTCTTACAGTGTTGGTAAGGTATTTTCTTGAACTGAGGTCTGTTTATTGTGAATATCATATGCTTGTTTTTACACCCTGTAGTGTTTAAGTTGTCCTTTATTTATTACAGTGTTGGTAAGGTATTTTGTTGCACTGAAGTCTGCTTATTGTGAATATCTTTGAGTTTTTTTTACACCCTGTAGTGTTTAAGTTTTCCTTTCTGTCTTGCAGTGTTGTTGAGGTATTTTCTTGCACTGAGGTCTGCTTATTGTGAATATCATATGCTTGTTTTTACACCCTGTAGTGTTTAAGTTCTCCTTTATTTATTACAGTGTTGGTAAGGTATTTTGTTGCACTGAAGTCTGCTTATTGTGAATATCATATGCTTGTTTTTACACCCTGTAGTGTTTAAGTTGTCCTTTATTTATTACAGTGTTGGTAAGGTATTTTGTTGCACTGAGGTCTGCTTATTGTGAATTTCATATGCTTGTTTTTACACCCTGTAGTGTTTAAGTTGTCCTTTATTTATTACAGTGTTGGTAAGGTATTTTGTTGCACTGAGGTCTGCTTATTGTGAATTTCATATGCTTGTTTTTACACCCTGTAGTGTTTAAGTTGTCCTTTATCTATTACATTGTTTGTAAGGTATTTTCTTGCACTGAGGTCTGCTTATTGTGAATATCTTTGACTTGTTTTTACACCTTATACTGTTTAAGTTGTCCTTTCTGTCTTACAGTGTTGGTAAGGTATTTTCTTGAACTGAGGTCTGTTTATTGTGAATATCATATGCTTGTTTTTACACCCTGTAGTGTTTAAGTTGTCCTTTATTTATTACAGTGTTGGTAAGGTATTTTGTTGCACTGAAGTCTGCTTATTGTGAATATCTTTGAGTTTTTTTTACACCCTGTAGTGTTTAAGTTTTCCTTTCTGTCTTGCAGTGTTGTTGAGGTATTTTCTTGCACTGAGGTCTGCTTATTGTGAATATCATATGCTTGTTTTTACACCCTGTAGTGTTTAAGTTTTCCTTTCTGTCTTGCAGTGTTGGTAAGGTATTTTGTTGCACTGAGGTCTGCTTATTGTGAATTTCATATGCTTGTTTTTACACCCTGTAGTGTTTAAATTTTCCTTTATTTATTACAGTGTTGGTAAGGTATTTTCTTGCACTCAGGTCTGCTTATTGTGAATATCATATGCTTGTTTTTACACCCTGTAGTGTTTAAGTTGTCCTTTATCTATTACATTGTTTGTAAGGTATTTTCTTGCACTGAGGTCTGCTTATTGTGAATATCATATGCTTGTTTTTGCACCCTGTAGTGTTTAAGTTGTCCTTTATCTATTACATTGTTGGTAAGGTATTTTCTTGCACTGAGGTCTGCTTATTGTGAATATCATTTGCTTGTTTTTGCACCCTGTAGTGTTTAACTTTTCCTTTCTGTCTTGCAGTGTTGTTGAGGTATTTTCTTGCACTGAGGTCTGCTTATTGTGAATATCTTTGACTTGTTTTTACACCCTGTAGTGTTTAAGTTGTCCTTTATTTATTACAGTGTTGGCAAGGTATTTTCTTGCACTGAGGTCTGCTTATTGTGAATATCATATGCTTGCTTTTACAGCCTGTAATGTTTAAGTTGTCCTTTATTTATTACAGTGTTGGTAAGGTATTTTCTTGTACTGAAGTCTGCTTATTGTGAATATCATATGCTTGTTTTTACACCCTGTAGTGTTTAAGTATTCCTTTATCTATTATATTGTTGGTAAGGTATTTTCTTGCACTGAGGTCTGCTTATTGTGAATATCATTTGCTTGTCTTTACAGCCTGTAGTGTTTAAGTTGTCCTTTATTTATTACAGTGTTGTTAAGGTATTTTCTTGCACTGAGGTCTGCTTATTGTGAATATTATTTGCTTGTCTTTACAGCCTGTAGTGTTTAAGTTTTCCTTTATCTATTACATTGTTGGTAAGGTATTTTCTTGCACTGAGGTCTGCTTATTGTGAATATCATTTGCTTGTCTTTACAGCCTGTAGTGTTTAAGTTGTCCTTTATTTATTACAGTGTTGGTAAGGTATTTTCTTGCACTGAGGTCTGCTTATTGTGAATATCTTTGACTTGTTTGTTACACCCTGTAGTGTTTAAGTTGTCCTTTAGTTATTACAGTGTTGTTAAGGTATTTTCTTGCACTGAGGTCTGCTTCTTGTTAATAACTTTGACTTGTTTTTTACACCCTGTAGTGTTTAAGTTGTCCTATATTTATTACAGTGTTGGTAAAGTATTTTCTTGCACTGAGATCTACTTATTGTGAATATCATATGCTTGGCTTTACACCCTGTAGTGTTTACGTTTTACTTTCTGTCTTGCAGTGTTGGTAAGGTATTTTCTTGCACTGAAGTCTGCTTATTGTGAATTTCATATGCTTGTTTTTACACCTTGTAATGTTTAAGTTGTCCTTTCTATCGTGCAGTGTTGTTAAGGTATTTTCTTGCACTGAGGTCTGCTTATTGTGAATATCATATGCTTGTTTTTACACCCTGTAATGTTTAAGTTGTCCTTTATTTATTACAGTGTTGGTAAGGTATTTTCTTGCACTGAGGTCTGCTTATTGTGAATATCTTTGACTTGTTTTTACCCCCTTTAGTGTTTAAGTTGTCCTTTCTGTCGTGCAGTGTTGTTAAGATATTTTCTTGTACTGAGGTCTGCTTATTCTGAATATCTTTGACTTGTTTTTACCCCCTGTAGTGTTTAAGTTGTCCTTTCTGTTGTGCAGTGTTGTTAAGGTATTTTCTTACACTCAGGTCTGCTTATTGTGAATATCATATGCTTGTTTTTACACCCTGTAGTTTTTAAGTTGTCCTTTCTTTATCACAGTGTTGGTAAGGTATTTTCTTGCACTGAGGTCTGCTTATTGTGAATATCTTTGACTTGTTTTTACACCTTATACTGTTTAAGTTGTCCTTTCTGTCTTACAGTGTTGTTAAGGTATTTTCTTGCACTGAGGTCTGCTTATTGTGAATATCTTTGACTTGTTTTTGCACCTCATACTGTTTAAGTTGTCCTTTCTTTCTTACAGTGTTGGTAAGGTTTTTTCTTGCACTGAGGTCTCCTTATTGTGAATGTCATATGCTTGTTTTTACACCCTGTAATGTTTAAGTTATCCTTTATTTATTACAGTGTTGGTAAGGTATTTTCTTTCACTGAGGTCTGCTTATTGTGAATAACTTTGACTTGTTTGTTACACCCTGTAGTGTTTAAGTTGTCCTTTAGTTATTACAGTGTTGTTAAGGTATTTTCTTGCACTGAGGTCTGCTTCTTGTGAATAACTTTGACTTGTTTTTTACACCCTGTAGTGTTTAAGTTGTCCTATATTTATTACATTGTTGGTAAGGTATTTTCTTTCACTGAGGTCTGCTTATTGTGAATATCATATGCTTGTTTTTACACCCTGTAATATTTAAGTTGTCCTTTCTCTCTTGCAGTGTTGGTAAGGTATTTTCTTGCACTGAGGTCTGCTTATTGTGAATATCATATGCTTGTTTTTACAGCCTGTAGTGTTTAAGTTGTCCTTTATTCATTACAGTGTTGGTAAGGTATTATCTTGCACTCAGATCTGCTTATTGTGAATAACTTTGACTTGTTTTTACACCCTGTAGTGTTTAAGTTGTCCTTTACTTATTACAGTGTTGGTAAGGTATTTTCTTGCACTGAGGTCTGCTTATTGTGAATATCATATGCTTGTTTTTACACCCTGTAGTGTTTAAGTTGTCCTTTCTCTCTTGCAGTGTTGGTAAGGTATTTTCTTGCACTGAGGTCTGCTTATTGTGAATATCTTTGACTTGTTTTTACACCCTGTAGTGTTTAAGTTGTCCTTTACTTATTACAGTGTTGGTAAGGTATTTTCTTGCACTGAGGTCTGCTCATTGTGAATATCATATGCTTGTTTTTACACCCTGTAGTGTTTAAGTTGTCCTTTCTCTCTTGCAGTGTTGGTAAGGTATTTTCTTGCACTGAAGTCTGCTTATTGTGAATATCTTTAACTTTTTTTTACACCCTGTAGTGTTTAAGTTGTCCTTTATTTATTACAGTGTTGTTAAGGTATTTTTTTGCACTGAGGTCTGCTTATTGTGAATATCTTTGACTTGTTTTTACACCTTATACTGTTTAAGTTGTCCTTTCTGTCTTACAGTGTTGGTAAGGTATTTTCTTGAACTGAGGTCTGTTTATTGTGAATATCATATGCTTGTTTTTACACCCTGTAGTGTTTAAGTTGTCCTTTATTTATTACAGTGTTGGTAAGGTATTTTGTTGCACTGAAGTCTGCTTATTGTGAATATCTTTGAGTTTTTTTTACACCCTGTAGTGTTTAAGTTTTCCTTTCTGTCTTGCAGTGTTGTTGAGGTATTTTCTTGCACTGAGGTCTGCTTATTGTGAATATCATATGCTTGTTTTTACAGCCTGTAGTGTTTAAGTTGTCCTTTATTTATTACAGTGTTGGTAAGGTATTTTCTTTGCACTGAAGTCTGCTTATTGTGAATATCATATGCTTGTTTTTACACCCTGTAGTGTTTAAGTTGTCCTTTATTTATTACAGTGTTGGTAAGGTATTTTGTTGCACTGAGGTCTGCTTATTGTGAATTTCATATGCTTGTTTTTACACCCTGTAGTGTTTAAGTTGTCCTTTATTTATTACAGTGTTGGTAAGGTATTTTGTTGCACTGAGGTCTGCTTATTGTGAATTTCATATGCTTGTTTTTACACCCTGTAGTGTTTAAGTTGTCCTTTATCTATTACATTGTTTGTAAGGTATTTTCTTGCACTGAGGTCTGCTTATTGTGAATATCTTTGACTTGTTTTTACACCTTATACTGTTTAAGTTGTCCTTTCTGTCTTACAGTGTTGGTAAGGTATTTTCTTGAACTGAGGTCTGTTTATTGTGAATATCATATGCTTGTTTTTACACCCTGTAGTGTTTAAGTTTTCCTTTCTGTCTTGCAGTGTTGGTAAGGTATTTTGTTGCACTGAGGTCTGCTTATTGTGAATTTCATATGCTTGTTTTTACACCCTGTAGTGTTTAAGTTTTCCTTTATTTATTACAGTGTTGGTAAGGTATTTTCTTGCACTCAGGTCTGCTTATTGTGAATATCATATGCTTGTTTTTACACCCTGTAGTGTTTAAGTTGTCCTTTATCTATTACATTGTTTGTAAGGTATTTTCTTGCACTGAGGTCTGCTTATTGTGAATATCATATGCTTGTTTTTGCACCCTGTAGTGTTTAAGTTGTCCTTTATCTATTACATTGTTGGTAAGGTATTTTCTTGCACTGAGGTCTGCTTATTGTGAATATCATTTGCTTGTTTTTGCACCCTGTAGTGTTTAACTTTTCCTTTCTGTCTTGCAGTGTTGTTGAGGTATTTTCTTGCACTGAGGTCTGCTTATTGTGAATATCTTTGACTTGTTTTTACACCCTGTAGTGTTTAAGTTGTCCTTTATTTATTACAGTGTTGGCAAGGTATTTTCTTGCACTGAGGTCTGCTTATTGTGAATATCATATGCTTGCTTTTACAGCCTGTAATGTTTAAGTTGTCCTTTATTTATTACAGTGTTGGTAAGGTATTTTCTTGTACTGAAGTCTGCTTATTGTGAATATCATATGCTTGTTTTTACACCCTGTAGTGTTTAAGTATTCCTTTATCTATTATATTGTTGGTAAGGTATTTTCTTGCACTGAGGTCTGCTTATTGTGAATATCATTTGCTTGTCTTTACAGCCTGTAGTGTTTAAGTTGTCCTTTATTTATTACAGTGTTGTTAAGGTATTTTCTTGCACTGAGGTCTGCTTATTGTGAATATCATTTGCTTGTCTTTACAGCCTGTAGTGTTTAAGTTTTCCTTTATCTATTACATTGTTGGTAAGGTATTTTCTTGCACTGAGGTCTGCTTATTGTGAATATCATTTGCTTGTCTTTACAGCCTGTAGTGTTTAAGTTGTCCTTTATTTATTACAGTGTTGGTAAGGTATTTTCTTGCACTGAGGTCTGCTTATTGTGAATATCTTTGACTTGTTTGTTACACCCTGTAGTGTTTAAGTTGTCCTTTAGTTATTACAGTGTTGTTAAGGTATTTTCTTGCACTGAGGTCTGCTTCTTGTTAATATCTTTGACTTGTTTTTTACACCCTGTAGTGTTTAAGTTGTCCTATATTTATTACAGTGTTGGTAAAGTATTTTCTTGCACTGAGATCTACTTATTGTGAATATCATATGCTTGGCTTTACACCCTGTAGTGTTTACGTTTTACTTTCTGTCTTGCAGTGTTGGTAAGGTATTTTCTTGCACTGAAGTCTGCTTATTGTGAATTTCATATGCTTGTTTTTACACCTTGTAATGTTTAAGTTGTCCTTTCTATCGTGCAGTGTTGTTAAGGTATTTTCTTGCACTGAGGTCTGCTTATTGTGAATATCATATGCTTGTTTTTACACCCTGTAATGTTTAAGTTGTCCTTTATTTATTACAGTGTTGGTAAGGTATTTTCTTGCACTGAGGTCTGCTTATTGTGAATATCTTTGACTTGTTTTTACCCCCTTTAGTGTTTAAGTTGTCCTTTCTGTCGTGCAGTGTTGTTAAGATATTTTCTTGTACTGAGGTCTGCTTATTCTGAATATCTTTGACTTGTTTTTACCCCCTGTAGTGTTTAAGTTGTCCTTTCTGTTGTGCAGTGTTGTTAAGGTATTTTCTTACACTCAGGTCTGCTTATTGTGAATATCATATGCTTGTTTTTACACCCTGTAGTTTTTAAGTTGTCCTTTCTTTATCACAGTGTTGGTAAGGTATTTTCTTGCACTGAGGTCTGCTTATTGTGAATATCTTTGACTTGTTTTTACACCTTATACTGTTTAAGTTGTCCTTTCTGTCTTACAGTGTTGTTAAGGTATTTTCTTGCACTGAGGTCTGCTTATTGTGAATATCTTTGACTTGTTTTTGCACCTCATACTGTTTAAGTTGTCCTTTCTTTCTTACAGTGTTGGTAAGGTTTTTTCTTGCACTGAGGTCTGCTTATTGTGAATAACTTTGACTTGTTTGTTACACCCTGTAGTGTTTAAGTTGTCCTTTAGTTATTACAGTGTTGTTAAGGTATTTTCTTGCACTGAGGTCTGCTTCTTGTGAATAACTTTGACTTGTTTTTTACACCCTGTAGTGTTTAAGTTGTCCTATATTTATTACATTGTTGGTAAGGTATTTTCTTTCACTGAGGTCTGCTTATTGTGAATATCATATGCTTGTTTTTACACCCTGTAATATTTAAGTTGTCCTTTCTCTCTTGCAGTGTTGGTAAGGTATTTTCTTGCACTGAGGTCTGCTTATTGTGAATATCATATGCTTGTTTTTACAGCCTGTAGTGTTTAAGTTGTCCTTTATTCATTACAGTGTTGGTAAGGTATTATCTTGCACTCAGATCTGCTTATTGTGAATATCATATGCTTATTTTTACAGCCTGTAATGTTTAAGTTGTCCTTTCTCTCTTGCAGTGTTGGTAAGGTATTTTCTTGCACTGAAGTCTGCTTATTGTGAATATCTTTAACTTTTTTTTACACCCTGTAGTGTTTAAGTTGTCCTTTATTTATTACAGTGTTGTTAAGGTATTTTCTTGCACTGAGGTCTGCTTATTGTGAATATCTTTGACTTGTTTTTACACCTTATACTGTTTAAGTTGTCCTTTCTGTCTTACAGTGTTGGTAAGGTATTTTCTTGAACTGAGGTCTGTTTATTGTGAATATCATATGCTTGTTTTTACACCCTGTAGTGTTTAAGTTGTCCTTTATTTATTACAGTGTTGGTAAGGTATTTGTTGCACTGAAGTCTGCTTATTGTGAATATCTTTGAGTTTTTTTTACACCCTGTAGTGTTTAAGTTTTCCTTTCTGTCTTGCAGTGTTGTTGAGGTATTTTCTTGCACTGAGGTCTGCTTATTGTGAATATCTTTGACTTGTTTTTACACACTGTAGTGTTTAAGTTGTCCTTTACTTATTACAGTGTTGGTAAGGTATTTTCTTGCACTGAGGTCTGCTTATTGTGAATATCATATGCTTGTTTTTACACCCTGTAGTGTTTAAGTTGTCCTTTCTCTCTTGCAGTGTTGGTAAGGTATTTTCTTGCACTGAGGTCTGCTTATTGTGAATATCTTTGACTTGTTTTTACACCCTGTAGTGTTTAAGTTGTCCTTTACTTATTACAGTGTTGGTAAGGTATTTTCTTGCACTGAGGTCTGCTCATTGTGAATATCATATGCTTGTTTTTACACCCTGTAGTGTTTAAGTTGTCCTTTCTCTCTTGCAGTGTTGGTAAGGTATTTTCTTGCACTGAAGTCTGCTTATTGTGAATATCTTTAACTTTTTTTTACACCCTGTAGTATTTAAGTTGTCCTTTATTTATTACAGTGTTGTTAAGGTATTTTTTTGCACTGAGGTCTGCTTATTGTGAATATCTTTGACTTGTTTTTACACCTTATACTGTTTAAGTTGTCCTTTCTGTCTTACAGTGTTGGTAAGGTATTTTCTTGAACTGAGGTCTGTTTATTGTGAATATCATATGCTTGTTTTTACACCCTGTAGTGTTTAAGTTGTCCTTTATTTATTACAGTGTTGGTAAGGTATTTTGTTGCACTGAAGTCTGCTTATTGTGAATATCTTTGAGTTTTTTTTACACCCTGTAGTGTTTAAGTTGTCCTTTCTTTCTTACAGTGTTGTTGAGGTATTTTCTTGCACTGAGGTCTGCTTATTGTGAATATCATTTGCTTATCTTTACAGCCTGTAGTGTTTAAGTTGTCCTTTATTTATTACAGTGTTGGTAAGGTATTTTGTTGCACTGAAGTCTGCTTATTGTGAATATCATATGCTTGTTTTTACACCCTGTAGTGTTTAAGTTGTCCTTTATTTATTACAGTGTTGGTAAGGTATTTTGTTGCACTGAGGTCTGCTTATTGTGAATTTCATATGCTTGTTTTTACACCCTGTAGTGTTTAAGTTGTCCTTTATTTATTACAGTGTTGGTAAGGTATTTTGTTGCACTGAGGTCTGCTTATTGTGAATTTCATATGCTTGTTTTTACACCCTGTAGTGTTTAAGTTGTCCTTTATCTATTACATTGTTTGTAAGGTATTTTCTTGCACTGAGGTCTGCTTATTGTGAATATCTTTGACTTGTTTTTACACCTTATACTGTTTAAGTTGTCCTTTCTGTCTTACAGTGTTGGTAAGGTATTTTCTTGAACTGAGGTCTGTTTATTGTGAATATCATATGCTTGTTTTTACACCCTGTAGTGTTTAAGTTGTCCTTTATTTATTACAGTGTTGGTAAGGTATTTTGTTGCACTGAAGTCTGCTTATTGTGAATATCTTTGAGTTTTTTTTACACCCTGTAGTGTTTAAGTTTTCCTTTCTGTCTTGCAGTGTTGTTGAGGTATTTTCTTGCACTGAGGTCTGCTTATTGTGAATATCATATGCTTGTTTTTACACCCTGTAGTGTTTAAGTTTTCCTTTCTGTCTTGCAGTGTTGGTAAGGTATTTTGTTGCACTGAGGTCTGCTTATTGTGAATTTCATATGCTTGTTTTTACACCCTGTAGTGTTTAAGTTTTCCTTTATTTATTACAGTGTTGGTAAGGTATTTTCTTGCACTCAGGTCTGCTTATTGTGAATATCATATGCTTGTTTTTACACCCTGTAGTGTTTAAGTTGTCCTTTATCTATTACATTCTTTGTAAGGTATTTTCTTGCACTGAGGTCTGCTTATTGTGAATATCATATGCTTGTTTTTGCACCCTGTAGTTTTTAAGTTGTCCTTTATCTATTACATTGTTGGTAAGGTATTTTCTTGCACTGAGGTCTGCTTATTGTGAATATCATTTGCTTGTTTTTACAGCCTGTAGTGTTTAAGTTGTCCTTTATTCATTACAGTGTTGGTAAGGTATTATCTTGCACTCAGATCTGCTTATTGTGAATATCATATGCTTATTTTTACAGCCTGTAATGTTTAAGTTGTCCTTTCTCTCTTGCAGTGTTGGTAAGGTATTTTCTTGCACTGAAGTCTGCTTATTGTGAATATCTTTAACTTTTTTTTACACCCTGTAGTGTTTAAGTTGTCCTTTATTTATTACAGTGTTGTTAAGGTATTTTCTTGCACTGAGGTCTGCTTATTGTGAATATCTTTGACTTGTTTTTACACCTTATACTGTTTAAGTTGTCCTTTCTGTCTTACAGTGTTGGTAAGGTATTTTCTTGAACTGAGGTCTGTTTATTGTGAATATCATATGCTTGTTTTTACACCCTGTAGTGTTTAAGTTGTCCTTTATTTATTACAGTGTTGGTAAGGTATTTTGTTGCACTGAAGTCTGCTTATTGTGAATATCTTTGACTTTTTTTTACACCCTGTAGTGTTTAAGTTTTCCTTTCTGTCTTGCAGTGTTGTTGAGGTATTTTCTTGCACTGAGGTCTGCTTATTGTGAATATCTTTGACTTGTTTTTACACCCTGTAGTGTTTAAGTTGTCCTTTACTTATTACAGTGTTGGTAAGGTATTTTCTTGCACTGAGGTCTGCTTATTGTGAATATCATATGCTTGTTTTTACACCCTGTAGTGTTTAAGTTGTCCTTTATTTATTACAGTGTTGGTAAGGTATTTTGTTGCACTGAGGTCTGCTTATTGTGAATATCTTTGAGTTTTTTTTACACCCTGTAGTGTTTAAGTTTTCCTTTCTGTCTTGCAGTGTTGTTGAGGTATTTTCTTGCACTGAGGTCTGCTTATTGTGAATATCAATGCTTGTTTTTACACCCTGTAGTGTTTAAGTTCTCCTTTATTTATTACAGTGTTGGTAAGGTATTTTGTTGCACTGAAGTCTGCTTGTTGTGAATATCATATGCTTGTTTTTACACCCTGTAGTGTTTAAGTTTTCCTTTATTTATTACAGTGTTGGTAAGGTATTTTCTTGCACTCAGGTCTGCTTATTGTGAATATCATATGCTTGTTTTTACACCCTGTAGTGTTTAAGTTGTCCTTTATCTATTACATTGTTGGTAAGGTATTTTCTTGCACTGAGGTATGCTTATTGTGAATATCATTTGCTTGTCTTTACAGCCTGTAGTGTTTAAGTTGTCCTTTATTTATTACAATGTTGGTAAGGTATTTTCTTGCACTGAGGTCTGCTTATTGTGAATATCATTTGCTTGTCTTTACACCCTGTAGTGTTTAAGTTTTCCTTTCTGTCTTGCAGTGTTGTTAATGTATTTTCTTGCACTGAGGTCTGCTTATTGTGAATATCATATGCTTGTTTTTACACCCTGTAGTGTTTAAGATGTCCTTTCTGTCTTACATTGTTGGTAAGGTATTTTCTTGCACTGAGGTCTGCTTATTGTGAATTTCATATGCTTGTTTTTACACCCTGTAATATTTAAGTTGTCCTTTATTTATTACAGTGTTTGTAAGGTATTTTCTTTCACTCAGGTCTGCTTATTATGAATATATTTGACTTGTTTTTACACCTTGTAATGTTTAAGTTTTCCTTTCTCTCTTGCAGTGTTGGTAAGGTATTTTCTTGCTCTGAGGTCTGCTTATTGTGAATGTCTTTGACTTGTCTTTACACCCTGTAGTGTTTAAGTTGTCCTTTCTCTCTTACAGTGTTGGTAAGGTATTTTCTTGCACTGAGGTCTGCTTATTGTGAATGTCTTTGACTTGTCTTTACACCCTGTAGTGTTTAAGTTGTCCTTTATCTATTACATTGTTGGTAAGGTATTTTCTTGCACTGAGGTCTGCTTATTGTGAATATCTTTGACTTGTTTTTACACCCTGTAGTGTTTAAGTTGTCCTTTATCTATTACAGTGTTGGTAAGGTATTTTCTTGCACTGAGGTCTGCTTATTGTGAATATCTTTGAAGTGTTTTTACACCTTGTAATGTTTAAGTTGTCCTTTATCTATTACATTGTTGGTAAGGTATTTTCTTGCAGTTAGGTCTGCTTATTGTGAATATCATTTGCTTGTCTTTACACCCTGTAGTGTTTAAGTTGTCCTTTATTTATTACAGTGTTGTTAAGGTATTTTCTTGCACTGAGGTCTGCTTATTGTGAATATCTTTGACTTGTTTTTACCCCCTGTAGTGTTTAAGTTGTCCTTTATTTATTACAGTGTTGGTAAGGTATTTTCTTGCACTGAGGTCTGCTTATTGTGAATATCTTTGACTTGTTTTTACCCCCTGTAGTGTTTAAGTTGTCCTTTATTTATTACAGTGTTGGTAAGGTATTTTCTTGCACTCCAGTCTGCTTATTGTGAATTTCATATGCTTGTTTTTACACCCTGTAGTGTTTAAGTTGTCCTTTCTGTCGTGCAGTGTTGTTAAGGTATTTTCTTGCACTGAGGTCTGCTTATTGTGAATATCTTTGACTTGTTTTTACCCCCTGTAGTGTTTAAGTTGTCCTTTCTGTCGTGCAGTGTTGTTAAGGTATTTTCTTGCACTGAGGTCTGCTTATTGTGAATATCTTTGACTTGTTTTTACACCTTATACTGTTTAAGTTGTCCTTTCTATCTTGCAGTGTTGTTAAGGTATTTTCTTGCACTGAGGTCTGCTTATTGTGAATTTCATATGCTTGTTTTTACACCCTGTAATATTTAAGTTGTCCTTTCTCTCTTGCAGTGTTGGTAAGGTATTTTCTTGCACTGAGGTCTGCTTATTGTGAATATCATATGCTTGTTTTTACAGCCTGTAGTGTTTAAGTTGTCCTTTATTTATTACAGTGTTGGTAAGGTATTATCTTGCACTCAGGTCTGCTTATTGTGAATATCATATGCTTGTCTTTACACCCTCTAGTGTTTAAGTTTTCCTTTCTGTCTTGCAGTGTTGGTAAGGTATTTTCTTGCACTGAGGTCTGCTTATTGTGAATATCTTTGACTTGTTTTTACCCCCTGTAGTGTTTAAGTTGTCCTTTCTGTCGTGCAGTGTTGTTAAGGTATTTTCTTGCACTCAGGTCTGCTTATTGTGAATATCATATGCTTGTTTTTGCAGCCTGTAGTGTTTAAGTTGTCCTTTCTTTATCACAGTGTTGGTAAGGTATTTTCTTGCACTGAAGTCTGCTTATTGTGAATATCTTTGACTTTTTTTACACCCTGTAGTGTTTAAGTTTTCCTTTCTCTCTTGCAGTGTTGGTAAGGTATTTTCTTGCACTGAGGTCTGCTTATTGTGAATATCATATGCTTGTTTTTACAGCCTGTAGTGTTTAAGTTGTCCTTTATTTATTACAGTGTTGGTAAGGTATTATCTTGCACTCAGGTCTGCTTATTGTGAATATCATGTGCTTGTCTTTACACCCTCTAGTGTTTAAGTTTTCCTTTCTGTCTTGCAGTGTTGGTAAGGTATTTTCTTGCACTGAGGTCTGCTTATTGTGAATATCTTTGACTTGTTTTTACCCCCTGTAGTGTTTAAGTTGTCCTTTCTGTCGTGCAGTGTTGTTAAGGTATTTTCTTGCACTCAGGTCTGCTTATTGTGATTATCATATGCTTGTTTTTGAACCCTGTAGTGTTTAAGTTGTCCTTTCTTTATCACAGTGTTGGTAAGGTATTTTCTTGCACTGAGGTCTGCTTATTGTGAATATGTTTGACTTGTTTTTACACCTTATACTGTTTAAGTTGTCCTTTCTGTCTTACAGTGTTGTTAAGGTATTTTCTTGCACTGAGGTCTGCTTATTGTGAATATCATATGCTTGTTTTTACAGCCTGTAGTGTTTAAGTTGTCCTTTATTTATTACAGTGTTGGTAAGGTATTATCTTGCACTCAGGTCTGCTTATTGTGAATATCATATGCTTGTTTTTACACCCTGTAGTGTTTAAGTTTTCCTTTCTGTCTTGCAGTGTTGGTAAGGTATTTTCTTGTACTGAGGTCTGCTTATTGTGAATGTCATATGCTTGTTTTTACACCCTGTAATGTTTAAGTTGTCCTTTATTTATTACAGTGTTGGTAAGGTATTTTCTTGCACTCAGGTCTGCTTATTGTGAATATCATATGCTTGTTTTTACACCCTGTAGTGTTTAAGTTGTCCTTTATCTATTACATTGTTGGTAAGGTATTTTCTTGCACTGAGGTATGCTTATTGTGAATATCATTTGCTTGTCTTTACAGCCTGTAGTGTTTAAGTTGTCCTTTATTTATTACAGTGTTGGTAAGGTATTTTCTTGCACTGAGGTCTGCTTATTGTGAATATCATTTGCTTGTCTTTACACCCTGTAGTGTTTAAGTTTTCCTTTTCGTTCTTGCAGTGTTGTTAATGTATTTTCTTGCACTGAGGTCTGCTTATTGTGAATATCATATGCTTGTTTTTACACCCTGTAGTGTTTAAGATGTCCTTTCTGTCTTACATTGTTGGTAAGGTATTTTTTTGCACTGAGGTCTGCTTATTGTGAATATCTTATGCTTCTTTTTACAGCCTGTAGTGTTTAAGTTGTCCTTTATTTATTACAGAGTTGGTAAGGTATTTTCTTGCACTGAGGTCTGCTTATTGTGAATTTCATATGTTTGTTTTTACACCCTGTAATATTTAAGTTGTCCTTTATTTATTACAGTGTTTGTAAGGTATTTTCTTTCACTCAGGTCTGCTTATTATGAATATATTTGACTTGTTTTTACACCTTGTAGTGTTTAAGTTGTCCTTTCTGTCGTGCAGTGTTGTTAAGGTATTTTCTTGCACTGAGGTCTGCTTATTGTGAATTTCATATGCTTGTTTTTACACCTTGTAATGTTTAAGTTGTCCTTTCTGTCGTGCAGTGTTGTTAAGGTATTTTCTTGCACTGAGGTCTGCTTATTGTGAATATCATATGCTTGTTTTTACACCCTGTAATGTTTAAGTTGTCCTTTATTTATTACAGTGTTGTTAAGGTATTTTCTTGCACTGAGGTCTGCTTATTGTGAATATCTTTGACTTGTTTTTACCCCCTGTAGTGTTTAAGTTGTCCTTTATTTATTACAGTGTTGGTAAAGTATTTTCTTGCACTGAGGTCTGCTTATTGTGAATATGTTTGACTTGTTTTTACCCCGTGTAGTGTTTAAGTTGTCCTTTCTGTCTTGCAGTGTTGTTAAGGTATTTTCTTGCACTGAGGTCTGCTTATTGTGAATATCTTTGACTTGTTTTTACCCCCTGTAGTGTTTAAGTTGTCCTTTCTGTCTTGCAGTGTTGTTAAGGTATTTTCTTGCACTGAGGTCTGCTTATTGTGAATATGTTTGACTTGTTTTTACCCCGTGTAGTGTTTAAGTTGTCCTTTCTGTCGTGCAGTGTTGTTAAGGTATTTTCTTGCACTCAGGTCTGCTTATTGTGAATATCATATGCTTGTTTTTACACCCTGTAGTGTTTAAGTTGTCCTTTCTTTATCACAGTGTTGGTAAGGTATTTTCTTGCACTGAGGTCTGCTTATTGTGAATATCTTTGACTTGTTTTTACACCTTATACTGTTTAAGTTGTCCTTTCTATCTTACAGTGTTGTTAAGGTATTTTCTTGCTTTCAGGTCTGCTTATTGTGAATTTCATATGCTTGTTTTTACACCCTGTAATATTTAAGTTGTCCTTTCTCTCTTGCAGTGTTGGTAAGGTATTTTCTTGCACTGAGGTCTGCTTATTGTGAATATCATATACTTGTTTTTACAGCCTGTAGTGTTTAAGTTGTCCTTTATTTATTACAGTGTTGGTAAGGTATTTTCTTGCACTCAGGTCTGCTTATTGTGAATTTCATATGCTTGTTTTTACACCCTGTAATATTTAAGTTGTCCTTTCTCTCTTGCAGTGTTGGTAAGGTATTTTCTTGCACTCAGGTCTGCTTATTGTGAATATCATATGCTTGTCTTTACACCCTGTAGTGTTTAAGTTTTCCTTTCTGTCTTGCAGTGTTGGTAAGGTATTTTCTTGTACTGAGGTCTGCTTATTGTGAATATCTTTGACTTGTTTTTACCCCCTGTAGTGTTTAAGTTGTCCTTTCTGTCGTGCAGTGTTGTTAAGGTATTTTCTTGCACTGAGGTCTGCTTATTGTGAATGTCATATGCTTGTTTTTACACCCTGTAGTGTTTAAGTTGTCCTTTATTTATTACAGTGTTGTTAAGGTATTTTCTTGCACTGAGGTCTGCTTATTGTGAATATCATATGCTTGTTTTTACACCCTGTAATGTTTAAGTTGTCCTATATTTATTACAGTGTTGGTAAGGTATTTTCTTGCACTGAGATCTACTTATTGTGAATATCATATGCTTGTTTTTACACCCTGTAATGTTTAAGTTGTCCTTTATTTATTACAGTGTTGGTAAGGTATTTTCTTGCACTGAGGTCTGCTTATTGTGAATATCTTTGACTTGTTTTTACCCCCTCTAGTGTTTAAGTTGTCCTTTCTGTCGTGCAGTGTTGTTAAGGTATTTTCTTGCACTCAGGTCTGCTTATTGTGAATATCATATGCTTGTTTTTGCACCCTGTAGTGTTTAAGTTGTCCTTTCTTTATCACAGTGTTGGTAAGGTATTTTCTTGCACTGAGGTCTGCTTATTGTGAATATCTTTGACTTGTTTTTACACCTTATACTGTTTAAGTTGTCCTTTCTGTCTTACAGTGTTGTTAAGGTATTTTCTTGCACTGAGGTCTGCTTATTGTGAATATCATATGCTTGTTTTTACAGCCGGTAGTGTTTAAGTTGTCCTTTATTTATTACAGTGTTGGTAAGGTATTATCTTGCACTCAGGTCTGCTTATTGTGAATATCATATGCTTGTTTTTACACCCTGTAGTGTCTAAATTGTCCTTTCTTTATTACAGTGTTGGTAAGGTATTTTCTTGCATTGAGGTCTGCTTATTGTGAATATCATATGCTTGTCTTTACACCCTGTAGTGTTTAAGTTGTCCTTTCTGTCTTACAGTGTTGTTAAGGTATTTTCTTGCACTGAGGTCTGCTTATTGTGAATATCATATGCTTGTTTTTACAGCCTGTAGTGTTTAAGTTGTCCTTTATTTATTACAGTGTTGGTAAGGTATTATCTTGCACTCAGGTCTGC
Organism: Perissodus microlepis; assembly: GCF_051167445.1. Classification (NCBI taxonomy): domain Eukaryota; kingdom Metazoa; phylum Chordata; class Actinopteri; order Cichliformes; family Cichlidae; genus Perissodus; species Perissodus microlepis. The sequence goes on along the minus strand of NW_028182052.1, from coordinate 164,902 downwards.
TTATTGTGAATATCATATGCTTGTTTTTACACCCTGTAGTGTTTAAGTTTTCCTTTCTGTCTTGCAGTGTTGGTAAGGTATTTTCTTGTACTGAGGTCTGCTTATTGTGAATGTCATATGCTTGTTTTTACACCCTGTAATGTTTAAGTTGTCCTTTATTTATTACAGTGTTGGTAAGGTATTTTCTTGCACTCAGGTCTGCTTATTGTGAATATCATATGCTTGTTTTTACACCCTGTAGTGTTTAAGTTGTCCTTTATCTATTACATTGTTGGTAAGGTATTTTCTTGCACTGAGGTATGCTTATTGTGAATATCATTTGCTTGTCTTTACAGCCTGTAGTGTTTAAGTTGTCCTTTATTTATTACAGTGTTGGTAAGGTATTTTCTTGCACTGAGGTCTGCTTATTGTGAATATCATTTGCTTGTCTTTACACCCTGTAGTGTTTAAGTTTTCCTTTCTGTCTTGCAGTGTTGTTAATGTATTTTCTTGCACTGAGGTCTGCTTATTGTGAATATCATATGCTTGTTTTTACACCCTGTAGTGTTTAAGATGTCCTTTCTGTCTTACATTGTTGGTAAGGTATTTTCTTGCACTGAGGTCTGCTTATTGTGAATATCTTATGCTTCTTTTTACAGCCTGTAGTGTTTAAGTTGTCCTTTATTTATTACAGAGTTGGTAAGGTATTTTCTTGCACTGAGGTCTGCTTATTGTGAATATCATATGCTTGTTTTTACAGCCTGTAGTGTTTAAGTTGTCCTTTATTTATTACAGTGTTGGTAAGGTATTATCTTGCACTCAGGTCTGCTTATTGTGAATATCATATGCTTGTCTTTACACCCTCTAGTGTTTAAGTTTTCCTTTCTGTCTTGCAGTGTTGGTAAGGTATTTTCTTGCACTCAGGTCTGCTTATTGTGAATATCTTTGACTTGTTTTTACCCCCTGTAGTGTTTAAGTTGTCCTTTCTGTCGTGCAGTGTTGTTAAGGTATTTTCTTGCACTCAGGTCTGCTTATTGTGATTATCATATGCTTGTTTTTGCACCCTGTAGTGTTTAAGTTGTCCTTTCTTTATCACAGTGTTGGTAAGGTATTTTCTTGCACTGAAGTCTGCTTATTGTGAATATCATATGCTTGTTTTTACAGCCTGTAGTGTTTAAGTTGTCCTTTCTTTATCACAGTGTTGGTAAGGTATTTTCTTGCACTGAGGTCTGCTTATTGTGAATATCTTTGACTTGTTTTTACCCCCTGTAGTGTTTAAGTTGTCCTTTCTGTCGTGCAGTGTTGTTAAGGTATTTTCTTGCACTCAGGTCTGCTTATTGTGATTATCATATGCTTGTTTTTGCACCCTGTAGTGTTTAAGTTGTCCTTTCTTTATCACAGTGTTGGTAAGGTATTTTCTTGCACTGAGGTCTGCTTATTGTGAATATGTTTGACTTGTTTTTACACCTTATACTGTTTAAGTTGTCCTTTCTGTCTTACAGTGTTGTTAAGGTATTTTCTTGCACTGAGGTCTGCTTATTGTGAATATCATATGCTTGTTTTTACAGCCTGTAGTGTTTAAGTTGTCCTTTATTTATTACAGTGTTGGTAAGGTATTATCTTGCACTCAGGTCTGCTTATTGTGAATATCATATGCTTGTTTTTACACCCTGTAGTGTTTAAGTTTTCCTTTCTGTCTTGCAGTGTTGGTAAGGTATTTTCTTGTACTGAGGTCTGCTTATTGTGAATGTCATATGCTTGTTTTTACACCCTGTAATGTTTAAGTTGTCCTTTATTTATTACAGTGTTGGTAAGGTATTTTCTTGCACTCAGGTCTGCTTATTGTGAATATCATATGCTTGTTTTTACACCCTGTAGTGTTTAAGTTGTCCTTTATCTATTACATTGTTGGTAAGGTATTTTCTTGCACTGAGGTATGCTTATTGTGAATATCATTTGCTTGTCTTTACAGCCTGTAGTGTTTAAGTTGTCCTTTATTTATTACAGTGTTGGTAAGGTATTTTCTTGCACTGAGGTCTGCTTATTGTGAATATCATTTGCTTGTCTTTACACCCTGTAGTGTTTAAGTTTTCCTTTCTGTCTTGCAGTGTTGTTAATGTATTTTCTTGCACTGAGGTCTGCTTATTGTGAATATCATATGCTTGTTTTTACACCCTGTAGTGTTTAAGATGTCCTTTCTGTCTTACATTGTTGGTAAGGTATTTTCTTGCACTGAGGTCTGCTTATTGTGAATATCTTATGCTTCTTTTTACAGCCTGTAGTGTTTAAGTTGTCCTTTATTTATTACAGAGTTGGTAAGGTATTTTCTTGCACTGAGGTCTGCTTATTGTGAATTTCATATGTTTGTTTTTACACCCTGTAATATTTAAGTTGTCCTTTATTTATTACAGTGTTTGTAAGGTATTTTCTTTCACTCAGGTCTGCTTATTATGAATATATTTGACTTGTTTTTACACCTTGTAGTGTTTAAGTTGTCCTTTCTGTCGTGCAGTGTTGTTAAGGTATTTTCTTGCACTGAGGTCTGCTTATTGTGAATTTCATATGCTTGTTTTTACACCTTGTAATGTTTAAGTTGTCCTTTCTGTCGTGCAGTGTTGTTAAGGTATTTTCTTGCACTGAGGTCTGCTTATTGTGAATATCATATGCTTGTTTTTACACCCTGTAATGTTTAAGTTGTCCTTTATTTATTACAGTGTTGTTAAGGTATTTTCTTGCACTGAGGTCTGCTTATTGTGAATATCTTTGACTTGTTTTTACAGCCTGTAGTGTTTAAGTTGTCCTTTATTTATTACAGTGTTGGTAAAGTATTTTCTTGCACTGAGGTCTGCTTATTGTGAATATGTTTGACTTGTTTTTACCCCGTGTAGTGTTTAAGTTGTCCTTTCTGTCTTGCAGTGTTGTTAAGGTATTTTCTTGTACTGAGGTCTGCTTATTGTGAATATCTTTGACTTGTTTTTACCCCCTGTAGTGTTTAAGTTGTCCTTTCTGTCGTGCAGTGTTGTTAAGGTATTTTCTTGCACTGAGGTCTGCTTATTGTGAATGTCATATGCTTGTTTTTACACCCTGTAGTGTTTAAGTTGTCCTTTATTTATTACAGTGTTGTTAAGGTATTTTCTTGCACTGAGGTCTGCTTATTGTGAATATCATATGCTTGTTTTTACACCCTGTAATGTTTAAGTTGTCCTATATTTATTACAGTGTTGGTAAGGTATTTTCTTGCACTGAGATCTACTTATTGTGAATATCATATGCTTGTTTTTACACCCTGTAATGTTTAAGTTGTCCTTTATTTATTACAGTGTTGGTAAGGTATTTTCTTGCACTGAGGTCTGCTTATTGTGAATATCTTTGACTTGTTTTTACCCCCTCTAGTGTTTAAGTTGTCCTTTCTGTCGTGCAGTGTTGTTAAGGTATTTTCTTGCACTCAGGTCTGCTTATTGTGAATATCATATGCTTGTTTTTGCACCCTGTAGTGTTTAAGTTGTCCTTTCTTTATCACAGTGTTGGTAAGGTATTTTCTTGCACTGAGGTCTGCTTATTGTGAATATCTTTGACTTGTTTTTACACCTTATACTGTTTAAGTTGTCCTTTCTGTCTTACAGTGTTGTTAAGGTATTTTCTTGCACTGAGGTCTGCTTATTGTGAATATCATATGCTTGTTTTTACAGCCGGTAGTGTTTAAGTTGTCCTTTATTTATTACAGTGTTGGTAAGGTATTATCTTGCACTCAGGTCTGCTTATTGTGAATATCATATGCTTGTTTTTACACCCTGTAGTGTTTAAATTGTCCTTTCTTTATTACAGTGTTGGTAAGGTATTTTCTTGCATTGAGGTCTGCTTATTGTGAATATCATATGCTTGTCTTTACACCCTGTAGTGTTTAAGTTGTCCTTTCTGTCTTACAGTGTTGTTAAGGTATTTTCTTGCACTGAGGTCTGCTTATTGTGAATATCATATGCTTGTTTTTACAGCCTGTAGTGTTTAAGTTGTCCTTTATTTATTACAGTGTTGGTAAGGTATTATCTTGCACTCAGGTCTGCTTATTGTGAATATCATATGCTTGTTTTTACACCCTGTAGTGTTTAAGTTTTCCTTTCTGTCTTGCAGTGTTGGTAAGGTATTTTCTTGTACTGAGGTCTGCTTATTGTGAATGTCATATGCTTGTTTTTACACCCTGTAATGTTTAAGTTGTCCTTTATTTATTACAGTGTTGGTAAGGTATTTTCTTGCACTCAGGTCTGCTTATTGTGAATATCATATGCTTGTTTTTACACCCTGTAGTGTTTAAGTTGTCCTTTATCTATTACATTGTTGGTAAGGTATTTTCTTGCACTGAGGTATGCTTATTGTGAATATCATTTGCTTGTCTTTACAGCCTGTAGTGTTTAAGTTGTCCTTTATTTATTACAGTGTTGGTAAGGTATTTTCTTGCACTGAGGTCTGCTTATTGTGAATATCATTTGCTTGTCTTTACACCCTGTAGTGTTTAAGTTTTCCTTTCTGTCTTGCAGTGTTGTTAATGTATTTTCTTGCACTGAGGTCTGCTTATTGTGAATATCATATGCTTGTTTTTACACCCTGTAGTGTTTAAGATGTCCTTTCTGTCTTACATTGTTGGTAAGGTATTTTCTTGCACTGAGGTCTGCTTATTGTGAATATCTTATGCTTCTTTTTACAGCCTGTAGTGTTTAAGTTGTCCTTTATTTATTACAGAGTTGGTAAGGTATTTTCTTGCACTGAGGTCTGCTTATTGTGAATATCATATGCTTGTTTTTACAGCCTGTAGTGTTTAAGTTGTCCTTTATTTATTACAGTGTTGGTAAGGTATTATCTTGCACTCAGGTCTGCTTATTGTGAATATCATATGCTTGTCTTTACACCCTCTAGTGTTTAAGTTTTCCTTTCTGTCTTGCAGTGTTGGTAAGGTATTTTCTTGCACTCAGGTCTGCTTATTGTGAATATCTTTGACTTGTTTTTACCCCCTGTAGTGTTTAAGTTGTCCTTTCTGTCGTGCAGTGTTGTTAAGGTATTTTCTTGCACTCAGGTCTGCTTATTGTGATTATCATATGCTTGTTTTTGCACCCTGTAGTGTTTAAGTTGTCCTTTCTTTATCACAGTGTTGGTAAGGTATTTTCTTGCACTGAAGTCTGCTTATTGTGAATATCATATGCTTGTTTTTACAGCCTGTAGTGTTTAAGTTGTCCTTTCTTTATCACAGTGTTGGTAAGGTATTTTCTTGCACTGAGGTCTGCTTATTGTGAATATCTTTGACTTGTTTTTACCCCCTGTAGTGTTTAAGTTGTCCTTTCTGTCGTGCAGTGTTGTTAAGGTATTTTCTTGCACTCAGGTCTGCTTATTGTGATTATCATATGCTTGTTTTTGCACCCTGTAGTGTTTAAGTTGTCCTTTCTTTATCACAGTGTTGGTAAGGTATTTTCTTGCACTGAGGTCTGCTTATTGTGAATATGTTTGACTTGTTTTTACACCTTATACTGTTTAAGTTGTCCTTTCTGTCTTACAGTGTTGTTAAGGTATTTTCTTGCACTGAGGTCTGCTTATTGTGAATATCATATGCTTGTTTTTACAGCCTGTAGTGTTTAAGTTGTCCTTTATTTATTACAGTGTTGGTAAGGTATTATCTTGCACTCAGGTCTGCTTATTGTGAATATCATATGCTTGTTTTTACACCCTGTAGTGTTTAAGTTTTCCTTTCTGTCTTGCAGTGTTGGTAAGGTATTTTCTTGTACTGAGGTCTGCTTATTGTGAATGTCATATGCTTGTTTTTACACCCTGTAATGTTTAAGTTGTCCTTTATTTATTACAGTGTTGGTAAGGTATTTTCTTGCACTGAGGTATGCTTATTGTGAATATCATTTGCTTGTCTTTACAGCCTGTAGTGTTTAAGTTGTCCTTTATTTATTACAGTGTTGGTAAGGTATTTTCTTGCACTGAGGTCTGCTTATTGTGAATATCATTTGCTTGTCTTTACACCCTGTAGTGTTTAAGTTTTCCTTTCTGTCTTGCAGTGTTGTTAATGTATTTTCTTGCACTGAGGTCTGCTTATTGTGAATATCATATGCTTGTTTTTACACCCTGTAGTGTTTAAGATGTCCTTTCTGTCTTACATTGTTGGTAAGGTATTTTCTTGCACTGAGGTCTGCTTATTGTGAATATCTTATGCTTCTTTTTACAGCCTGTAGTGTTTAAGTTGTCCTTTATTTATTACAGAGTTGGTAAGGTATTTTCTTGCACTGAGGTCTGCTTATTGTGAATTTCATATGTTTGTTTTTACACCCTGTAATATTTAAGTTGTCCTTTATTTATTACAGTGTTTGTAAGGTATTTTCTTTCACTCAGGTCTGCTTATTATGAATATATTTGACTTGTTTTTACACCTTGTAGTGTTTAAGTTGTCCTTTCTGTCGTGCAGTGTTGTTAAGGTATTTTCTTGCACTGAGGTCTGCTTATTGTGAATTTCATATGCTTGTTTTTACACCTTGTAATGTTTAAGTTGTCCTTTCTGTCGTGCAGTGTTGTTAAGGTATTTTCTTGCACTGAGGTCTGCTTATTGTGAATATCATATGCTTGTTTTTACACCCTGTAATGTTTAAGTTGTCCTTTATTTATTACAGTGTTGTTAAGGTATTTTCTTGCACTGAGGTCTGCTTATTGTGAATATCTTTGACTTGTTTTTACCCCCTGTAGTGTTTAAGTTGTCCTTTATTTATTACAGTGTTGGTAAAGTATTTTCTTGCACTGAGGTCTGCTTATTGTGAATATGTTTGACTTGTTTTTACCCCGTGTAGTGTTTAAGTTGTCCTTTCTGTCTTGCAGTGTTGTTAAGGTATTTTCTTGCACTGAGGTCTGCTTATTGTGAATATCTTTGACTTGTTTTTACCCCCTGTAGTGTTTAAGTTGTCCTTTCTGTCTTGCAGTGTTGTTAAGGTATTTTCTTGCACTGAGGTCTGCTTATTGTGAATATGTTTGACTTGTTTTTACCCCGTGTAGTGTTTAAGTTGTCCTTTCTGTCGTGCAGTGTTGTTAAGGTATTTTCTTGCACTCAGGTCTGCTTATTGTGAATATCATATGCTTGTTTTTACACCCTGTAGTGTTTAAGTTGTCCTTTCTTTATCACAGTGTTGGTAAGGTATTTTCTTGCACTGAGGTCTGCTTATTGTGAATATCTTTGACTTGTTTTTACACCTTATACTGTTTAAGTTGTCCTTTCTATCTTACAGTGTTGTTAAGGTATTTTCTTGCTTTCAGGTCTGCTTATTGTGAATTTCATATGCTTGTTTTTACACCCTGTAATATTTAAGTTGTCCTTTCTCTCTTGCAGTGTTGGTAAGGTATTTTCTTGCACTGAGGTCTGCTTATTGTGAATATCATATACTTGTTTTTACAGCCTGTAGTGTTTAAGTTGTCCTTTATTTATTACAGTGTTGGTAAGGTATTTTCTTGCACTCAGGTCTGCTTATTGTGAATTTCATATGCTTGTTTTTACACCCTGTAATATTTAAGTTGTCCTTTCTCTCTTGCAGTGTTGGTAAGGTATTTTCTTGCACTCAGGTCTGCTTATTGTGAATATCATATGCTTGTCTTTACACCCTGTAGTGTTTAAGTTTTCCTTTCTGTCTTGCAGTGTTGGTAAGGTATTTTCTTGTACTGAGGTCTGCTTATTGTGAATATCTTTGACTTGTTTTTACCCCCTGTAGTGTTTAAGTTGTCCTTTCTGTCGTGCAGTGTTGTTAAGGTATTTTCTTGCACTGAGGTCTGCTTATTGTGAATGTCATATGCTTGTTTTTACACCCTGTAGTGTTTAAGTTGTCCTTTATTTATTACAGTGTTGTTAAGGTATTTTCTTGCACTGAGGTCTGCTTATTGTGAATATCATATGCTTGTTTTTACACCCTGTAATGTTTAAGTTGTCCTATATTTATTACAGTGTTGGTAAGGTATTTTCTTGCACTGAGATCTACTTATTGTGAATATCATATGCTTGTTTTTACACCCTGTAATGTTTAAGTTGTCCTTTATTTATTACAGTGTTGGTAAGGTATTTTCTTGCACTGAGGTCTGCTTATTGTGAATATCTTTGACTTGTTTTTACCCCCTCTAGTGTTTAAGTTGTCCTTTCTGTCGTGCAGTGTTGTTAAGGTATTTTCTTGCACTCAGGTCTGCTTATTGTGAATATCATATGCTTGTTTTTGCACCCTGTAGTGTTTAAGTTGTCCTTTCTTTATCACAGTGTTGGTAAGGTATTTTCTTGCACTGAGGTCTGCTTATTGTGAATATCTTTGACTTGTTTTTACACCTTATACTGTTTAAGTTGTCCTTTCTGTCTTACAGTGTTGTTAAGGTATTTTCTTGCACTGAGGTCTGCTTATTGTGAATATCATATGCTTGTTTTTACAGCCGGTAGTGTTTAAGTTGTCCTTTATTTATTACAGTGTTGGTAAGGTATTATCTTGCACTCAGGTCTGCTTATTGTGAATATCATATGCTTGTTTTTACACCCTGTAGTGTTTAAATTGTCCTTTCTTTATTACAGTGTTGGTAAGGTATTTTCTTGCATTGAGGTCTGCTTATTGTGAATATCATATGCTTGTCTTTACACCCTGTAGTGTTTAAGTTGTCCTTTCTGTCTTGCAGTGTTGGTAAGGTATTTTCTTGCACTGAGGTCTGCTTATTGTGAATATCATATGCTTGTTTTTACACCCTGTAGTGTTTAAGTTGTCCTTTATTTATTACAGTGTTGGTAAGGTATTTTCTTGCACTGAAGTCTGCTTATTGTGAATATCTTTGACTTGTTTTTACACCCTGTAGTGTTTAAGTTGTCCTTTATTTATTACAGTGTTGGTAAGGTATTTTCTTGCACTGAAGTCTGCTTATTGTGAATATCTTTGACTTGTTTTTGCACACTGTAGTGTTTAAGTTGTCCTTTATCTATTACATTGTTGGTAAGGTATTTTCTTGCACTGAGGTCTGCTTATTGTGAATATCATATGCTTGTTTTTACACCCTGTAGTGTTTAAGTTGTCCTTTATTTATTACAGTGGTGGTAAGGTATTTTCTTGCACTGAGGTCTGCTTATTGTGAATATCATATGCTTGTTTTTACACCCTGTAATGTTTAAGTTGTCCTTTATTTATTACAGTGTTGTTAAGGTATTTTCTTGCACTGAGGTCTGCTTATTGTGAATATCATATGCTTGTTTTTACACCCTGTAATGTTTAAGTTGTCCTTTATTTATTACAGTGTTGGTAAGGTATTTTCTTGCACTGAGGTCTGCTTATTGTGAATATCTTTGACTTGTTTTTACCCCCTTTAGTGTTTAAGTTGTCCTTTCTGTCGTGCAGTGTTGTTAAGATATTTTCTTGCACTGAGGTCTGCTTATTCTGAATATCTTTGACTTGTTTTTACCCCCTGTAGTGTTTAAGTTGTCCTTTCTGTTGTGCAGTGTTGTTAAGGTATTTTCTTACACTCAGGTCTGCTTATTGTGAATATCATATGCTTGTTTTTACACCCTGTAGTTTTTAAGTTGTCCTTTCTTTATCACAGTGTTGGTAAGGTATTTTCTTGCACTGAGGTCTGCTTATTGTGAATATCTTTGACTTGTTTTTACACCTTATACTGTTTAAGTTGTCCTTTCTGTCTTACAGTGTTGTTAAGGTATTTTCTTGCACTGAGGTCTGCTTATTGTGAATATCTTTGACTTGTTTTTGCACCTCATACTGTTTAAGTTGTCCTTTCTGTCTTACAGTGTTGGTAAGGTATTTTCTTGCACTGAGGTCTCCTTATTGTGAATGTCATATGCTTGTTTTTACACCCTGTAATGTTTAAGTTGTCCTTTATTTATTACAGTGTTGGTAAGGTATTTTCTTTCACTGAGGTCTGCTTATTGTGAATAACTTTGACTTGTTTGTTACACCCTGTAGTGTTTAAGTTGTCCTTTAGTTATTACAGTGTTGTTAAGGTATTTTCTTGCACTGAGGTCTGCTTCTTGTGAATAACTTTGACTTGTTTTTTACACCCTGTAGTGTTTAAGTTGTCCTATATTTATTACAGTGTTGGTAAGGTATTTTCTTTCACTGAGGTCTGCTTATTGTGAATATCATATGCTTGTTTTTACACCCTGTAATATTTAAGTTGTCCTTTCTCTCTTGCAGTGTTGGTAAGGTATTTTCTTGCACTGAGGTCTGCTTATTGTGAATATCATATGCTTGTTTTTACAGCCTGTAGTGTTTAAGTTGTCCTTTATTCATTACAGTGTTGGTAAGGTATTATCTTGCACTCAGATCCACTTATTGTGAATATCATATGCTTATTTTTACAGCCTGTAATGTTTAAGTTGTCCTTTCTCTCTTGCAGTGTTGGTAAGGTATTTTCTTGCACTGAAGTCTGCTTATTGTGAATATCTTTAACTTTTTTTTACACCCTGTAGTGTTTAAGTTGTCCTTTATTTATTACAGTGTTGGTAAGGTATTTTCTTGAACTGAGGTCTGTTTATTGTGAATATCATATGCTTGTTTTTACACCCTCTAGTGTTTAAGTTGTCCTTTATTTATTACAGTGTTGGTAAGGTATTTGTTGCACTGAAGTCTGCTTATTGTGAATATCTTTGAGTTTTTTTTACACCCTGTAGTGTTTAAGTTTTCCTTTCTGTCTTGCAGTGTTGTTGAGGTATTTTCTTGCACTGAGGTCTGCTTATTGTGAATATCTTTGACTTGTTTTTACACACTGTAGTGTTTAAGTTGTCCTTTACTTATTACAGTGTTGGTAAGGTATTTTCTTGCACTGAGGTCTGCTTATTGTGAATATCATATGCTTGTTTTTACACCCTGTAGTGTTTAAGTTGTCCTTTCTCTCTTGCAGTGTTGGTAAGGTATTTTCTTGCACTGAGGTCTGCTTATTGTGAATATCTTTGACTTGTTTTTACACCCTGTAGTGTTTAAGTTGTCCTTTACTTATTACAGTGTTGGTAAGGTATTTTCTTGCACTGAGGTCTGCTCATTGTGAATATCATATGCTTGTTTTTACACCCTGTAGTGTTTAAGTTGTCCTTTCTCTCTTGCAGTGTTGGTAAGGTATTTTCTTGCACTGAGGTCTGCTTATTGTGAATATCTTTGACTTGTTTTTACACCTTATACTGTTTAAGTTGTCCTTTCTGTCTTACAGTGTTGGTAAGGTATTTTCTTGAACTGAGGTCTGTTTATTGTGAATATCATATGCTTGTTTTTACACCCTGTAGTGTTTAAGTTGTCCTTTATTTATTACAGTGTTGGTAAGGTATTTTGTTGCACTGAAGTCTGCTTATTGTGAATATCTTTGAGTTTTTTTTACACCCTGTAGTGTTTAAGTTTTCCTTTCTGTCTTACAGTGTTGTTGAGGTATTTTCTTGCACTGAGGTCTGCTTATTGTGAATATCATATGCTTGTTTTTACAGCCTGTAGTGTTTAAGTTCTCCTTTATTTATTACAGTGTTGGTAAGGTATTTTGTTGCCCTGAAGTCTGCTTATTGTGAATATCATATGCTTGTTTTTACACCCTGTAGTGTTTAAGTTGTCCTTTATTTATTACAGTGTTGGTAAGGTATTTTGTTGCACTGAGGTCTGCTTATTGTGAATTTCATATGCTTGTTTTTACACCCTGTAGTGTTTAAGTTGTCCTTTATTTATTACAGTGTTGGTAAGGTATTTTGTTGCACTGAGGTCTGCTTATTGTGAATATCATATGCTTGTTTTTACACCCTGTAGTGTTTAAGTTGTCCTTTATCTATTACATTGTTGGTAAGGTATTTTCTTGCACTGAGGTATGCTTATTGTGAATATCATTTGCTTGTCTTTACAGCCTGTAGTGTTTAAGTTGTCCTTTATTTATTACAGTGTTGGTAAGGTATTTTCTTGCACTGAGGTCTGCTTATTGTGAATATCATTTGCTTGTCTTTACACCCTGTAGTGTTTAAGTTTTCCTTTCTGTCTTGCAGTGTTGTTAATGTATTTTCTTGCACTGAGGTCTGCTTATTGTGAATATCATATGCTTGTTTTTACACCCTGTAGTGTTTAAGTTGTCCTTTATTTATTACAGTGTTGGTAAGGTATTTTCTTGCACTGAGGTCTGTTTATTGTGAATATCATATGCTTGTTTTTACAGCCTGTAGTGTTTAAGTTTTTATTTATTTATTACATTGTTGGTAAGGTATTTTCTTGCACTGAGGTCTGTTTATTGTGAATAACTTTGACTTGTTTTTTACACCCTGTAGTGTTTAAGTTGTCCTTTATTTATTACAGTGTTTGTAAGGTATTTTCTTGCACTGAGGTCTGCTTATTATGAATATATTTGACTTGTTTTTACACCTTGTAATGTTTAAGTTTTCCTTTCTCTCTTGCAGTGTTGGTAAGGTATTTTCTTGCACTGAGGTCTGCTTATTGTGAATGTCTTTGACTTGTCTTTACACCCTGTAGTGTTTAAGTTGTCCTTTATCTATTACATTGTTGGTAAGGTATTTTCTTGCACTGAGGTCTGCTTATTGTGAATATCTTTGACTTGTTTTTAACACCCTGTAGTGTTTAAGTTGTCCTTTATCTATTACAGTGTTGGTAAGGTATTTTCTTGCACGGAGGTCTGCTTATTGTGAATATCTTTGAAGTGTTTTTACACCTTGTAATGTTTAAGTTGTCCTTTATCTATTACATTGTTGGTAAGGTATTTTCTTGCAGTTAGGTCTGCTTATTGTGAATATCATTTGCTTGTCTTTACACCCTGTAGTGTTTAAGTTGTCCTTTATTTATTACAGTGTTGTTAAGGTATTTTCTTGCACTGAGGTCTGCTTCTTGTGAATAATTTTGACTTGTTTTTTACACCCTGTAGTGTTTAAGTTGTCCTATATTTATTACAGTGTTGGTAAGGTATTTTCTTGCACTCCAGTCTGCTTATTGTGAATTTCATATGCTTGTTTTTACACCTTGTAATGTTTAAGTTGTCCTTTCTGTCGTGCAGTGTTGTTAAGGTATTTTCTTGCACTGAGGTCTGCTTATTGTGAATATCATATGCTTGTTTTTACACCCTGTAATGTTTAAGTTGTCCTTTATTTATTACAGTGTTGTTAAGGTATTTTCTTGCACTGAGGTCTGCTTATTGTGAATATCTTTGACTTGTTTTTACCCCCTGTAGTGTTTAAGTTGTCCTTTATTTATTACAGTGTTGGTAAGGTATTTTCTTGCACTGAGGTCTGCTTATTGTGAATATGTTTGACTTGTTTTTACCCCGTGTAGTGTTTAAGTTGTCCTTTCTGTCTTGCAGTGTTGTTAAGGTATTTTCTTGCACTGAGGTCTGCTTATTGTGAATATCTTTGACTTGTTTTTACCCCCTGTAGTGTTTAAGTTGTCCTTTCTGTCGTGCAGTGTTGTTAAGGTATTTTCTTGCACTCAGGTCTGCTTATTGTGAATATCATATGCTTGTTTTTACACCCTGTAGTGTTTAAGTTGTCTTTTCTTTATCACAGTGTTGGTAAGGTATTTTCTTGCACTGAGGTCTCCTTATTGTGAATATCTTTGACTTGTTTTTACACCTTCTCTGTTTAAGTTGTCCTTTCTATCTTACAGTGTTGTTAAGGTATTTTCTTGCACTCAGGTCTGCTTATTGTGAATTTCATATGCTTGTTTTTACACCCTGTAGTGTTTAAGTTGTCCTTTATTTATTACAGTGTTGGTAAGGTATTTTCTTGCACTCAGGTCTGCTTATTGTGAATTTCATATGCTTGTTTTTACACCCTGTAATATTTAAGTTGTCCTTTCTCTCTTGCAGTGTTGGTAAGGTATTTTCTTGCACTCAGGTCTGCTTATTGTGAATATCATATGCTTGTCTTTACACCCTGTAGTGTTTAAGTTTTCCTTTCTGTCTTGCAGTGTTGGTAAGGTATTTTCTTGTACTGAGGTCTGCTTATTGTGAATATCTTTGACTTGTTTTTACCCCCTGTAGTGTTTAAGTTGTCCTTTCTGTCGTGCAGTGTTGTTAAGGTGTTTTCTTGCACTGAGGTCTGCTTATTGTGAATGTCATATGCTTGTTTTTACACCCTGTAGTGTTTAAGTTGTCCTTTATTTATTACAGTGTTGTTAAGGTATTTTCTTGCACTGAGGTCTGCTTCTTGTGAATAACTTTGACTTGTTTTTTACACCCTGTAGTGTTTAAGTTGTCCTTTATTTATTACAGTGTTGGTAAGGTATTTTCTTGCACTGAGATCTACTTATTGTGAATATCATATGCTTGGCTTTACACCCTGTAGTGTTTACGTTTTACTTTCTGTCTTGCAGTGTTGGTAAGGTATTTCTTGCACTCCAGTCTGCTTATTGTGAATTTCATATGCTTGTTTTTACACCCTGTAATGTTTAAGTTGTCCTTTATTTATTACAGTGTTGGTAAGGTATTTTCTTGCACTGAGGTCTGCTTATTGTGAATATCTTTGACTTGTTTTTACCCCCTGTAGTGTTTAAGTTGTCCTTTCTGTCGTGCAGTGTTGTTAAGGTATTTTCTTGCACTCAGGTCTGCTTATTGTGAATATCATATGCTTGTTTTTGCACCCTGTAGTGTTTAAGTTGTCCTTTCTTTATCACAGTGTTGGTAAGGTATTTTCTTGCACTGAGGTCTGCTTATTGTGAATATCTTTGACTTGTTTTTACACCTTATACTGTTTAAGTTGTCCTTTCTGTCTTACAGTGTTGTTAAGGTATTTTCTTTCACTGAGGTCTGCTTATTGTGAATATCATATGCTTGTTTTTACAGCCGGTAGTGTTTAAGTTGTCCTTTATTTATTACACTGTTGGTAAGGTATTATCTTGCACTCAGGTCTGCTTATTGTGAATATCATATGCTTGTTTTTACACCCTGTAGTGTTTAAATTGTCCTTTCTTTATTACAGTGTTGGTAAGGTATTTTCTTGCATTGAGGTCTGCTTATTGTGAATATCATATGCTTGTCTTTACACCCTGTAGTGTTTAAGTTGTCCTTTCTGTCTTGCAGTGTTGGTAAGGTATTTTCTTGCACTGAGGTCTGCTTATTGTGAATATCATATGCTTGTTTTTACACCCTGTAGTGTTTAAGTTGTCCTTTATTTATTACAGTGTTGGTCAGGTATTTTCCTGCACTGAGGTCTGCTTATTGTGACTATCATATGCTTGTTTTTACAGCCTGTAGTTTTTAAGTTGTCCTTTATTTATTACACTGTTCGTAAGGTATTTTTGTGCACTGAGGTCTGCTTATTGTGAATATCATATGCTTGTTTTTACACCTCGTAATGTTTAAGTTGTCCTTTATTTATTACACTGTTGGTTAGGTATTTTCCTGCACTGAGGTCTGCTTATTGTGAATATCATATGCTTGTTTTTACACCCTGTAGTGTTTAACTTTTCCTTTCTGTCTTGCAGTGTTGTTATGGTATTTTCTTGCACTGAGGTCTGCTTATTGTGAATATCATATGCTTGTTTTTGCACCCTGTAGTGTTTAACTTTTCCTTTCTGTCTTGCAGTGTTGGCAAGGTATTTTCTTGCACTGAGGTCTGCTTATTCTGAATATCTTTGACTTGTTTTTACACCTTGTAATGTTTAAGTTGTCCTTTCTCTCTTGCAGTGTTGTTAAGGTATTTTCTTGCGCTGAGGTCTGCTTATTGTGAATATCATATGCTTGTTTTTGCACACTGTAGTGTTTAAGTTTTCCTTTCTGTCTTGCAGTGTTGGCAAGGTATTTTCTTGCACTGAGGTCTGCTTATTGTGAATATCATATGCTTGTTTTTACACCATGTAGTGTTTAAGTTGTCCTTTCTGTCTTGCAGTGTTGGTAAGGTATTTTCTTGCACTGAAGTCTGCTTATTGTGAATATCTTTGACTTGTTTTTACACCCTGTAGTGTTTAAGTTGTCCTTTATTTATTACAGTGTTGGTAAGGTATTTTCTTGCACTGAAGTCTGCTTATTGTGAATATCTTTGACTTGTTTTTACACCCTGTAGTGTTTAAGTTGTCCTTTATTTATTACAGTGTTGGTAAGGTATTTTCTTGCACTGAAGTCTGCTTATTGTGAATATCTTTGACTTGTTTTTGCACACTGTAGTGTTTAAGTTGTCCTTTATCTATTACATTGTTGGTAAGGTATTTTCTTGCACTGAGGTCTGCTTATTGTGAATATCATATGCTTGTTTTTACACCCTGTAGTGTTTAAGTTGTCCTTTATTTATTACAGTGGTGGTAAGGTATTTTCTTGCACTGAGGTCTGCTTATTGTGAATATCATTTGCTTGTCTTTACAGCCTATAGTGTTTAAGTTGTCCTTTCTGTCTTGCAGTGTTGTTAAGGTATTTTCTTGCACTGAGGTCTGCTTAATGTTAATATCATATGCTTGTTTTTACACCCTGTAGTGTTTAAGTTGTCCTTTATTTATTACATTGTTGGTAAGGTATTTTCTTGCACTGAGGTCTGCTTATTGTGAATATCATATGCTTGTTTTTACACCCTGTAGTGTTTAAGTTGTCCTTTATCTATTACATTGTTGGTAAGGTATTTTCTTGCACTGAGGTCTGCTTATTGTGAATATCATTTGCTTGTCTTTACAGCCTGTAGTGTTTAAGTTGTCCTTTATTTATTACAGTGTTGGTAAGGTGTTTTCTTGCACTGAGGTCTGCTTATTGTGAATATCATTTCCTTATCTTTACAGCCTGTAGTGTTTAAGTTGTCCTTTATTTATTACAGTGTTGTTAAGGTATTTTCTTGCACTGAGGTCTGCTTATTGTGAATATCATGTTCTTGTTTTTGCACCCTGTAGTGTTTAAGTTTTTCTTTCTCTCTTGCAGTGTTGTTAAGGTATTTTCTTTCACTGAGGTCTGCTTATTGTGAATATCATATGCTTGTTTTTACACCCTGTAGTGTTTAAGTTGTCCTTTATCTATTACATTGTTGGTAAGGTATTTTCTTGCACTGAGGTCTGCTTATTGTGAATATCATATGCTTGTTTTTACACCCTGTAGTGTTTAAGTTGTCCTTTATTTATTACAGTGGTGGTAAGGTATTTTCTTGCACTGAGGTCTGCTTATTGTGAATATCATTTGCTTGTCTTTACAGCCTGTAGTGTTTAAGTTGTGCTTTCTGTCTTGCAGTGTTGTTAAGGTATTTTCTTGCACTGAGGTCTGCTTAATGTTAATATCATATGCTTGTTTTTACACCCTGTAGTGTTTAAGTTGTCCTTTATTTATTACAGTGTTGGTAAGGTATTTTCTTGCACTGAGGTCTGCTTATTGTGAATATCATATGCTTGTTTTTACAGCCTGTAGTGTTTAAGTTGTCCTTTATTTATTACATTGTTGGTAAGGTATTTTCTTGCACTGAGGTCTGCTTATTGTGAATATCATATGCTTGTTTTTACACCCTGTAGTGTTTAAGTTGTCCTTTATTTATTACAGTGTTGGTAAGGTATTTTCTTGCACTGAGGTCTGCTTATTGTGAATATCATTTCCTTATCTTTACAGCCTGTAGTGTTTAAGTTGTCCTTTATTTATTACAGAGTTGGTAAGGTATTTTCTTGCACTGAGGTCTGCTTATTGTGAATTTCATATGCTTGTTTTTACACCCTGTAATATTTAAGTTGTCCTTTATTTATTACAGTGTTGGTAAGGTATTTTCTTGCATTGAGGTTTGCTTATTGTGACTATCATATGCTTGTTTTTACACCTCGTAATGTTTAAGTTGTCCTTTATTTATTACATTGTTGTTAAGGTATTTTCTTGCACTGAGGTCTGCTTATTGTGAATATCATATGCTTGTTTTTACACCCTGTAGTGTTTAAGTTGTCCTTTATTCATAACATAGTTGGTACGGTATTTTCCTGCACTGAGGTCTGCTTATTGTGAATATCATATGCTTGTTTTTACACCTCGTAATATTTAAGTTGTCCTTTATTTATTACAGTGTTGGTAAGGTATTTTCCTGCACTGAGGTCTCCTTATTGTGAATATCATATGCTTGTTTTTACAGCCTGTAATATTTAAGTTTTCCTTTATTTATTACATTGTTGGTCAGGTATTTTCTTGCACTGAGGTCTGCTTATTGTGAATATCATATGCTTGTTTTTACATCCTGTAATATTTAAGTTGTCCTTTATTTATTACATTGTTGGTCAGGTATTTTCTTGCACTGAGGTCTGCTTATTGTGAATATCTTTGACTTCTTTTTACACCCTGTAGTGTTTAAGTTGTCCTTTATTTATTACAGTGTTGGTAAGGTATTTTCTTGCACTCAGGTCTGCTTATTGTGAATATCATATGCTTGTTTTTGCACCCTGTAATGATTAAGTTGTCCTTTCTCTCTTCCAGTGTAGGTAAGGTATTTTCTCGCACTCAGGTCTGCTTATTGTGAATATCATATGCTTTTTTTACACCCTGTAATGATTAAGTTGTCCTTTCTCTCTTACATTGTTGGTAAGGTATTTTCTTGCACTGAGGTCTGCTTATTGTGAATAAGAAATGCTTGTTTTTACACCTCGTAATGTTTAAGTTGTCCTTTATTTATTACAGTGTTGGTCAGGTATTTTCTTGCACTGAGGTCTGCTTATTGTGACTATCATATGCTTGTTTGTACACCCTGTAGTGTTTAAGTTGTCCTTTATTTATAACATAGTTGGTACGGTATTTTCCTCCACTGAGGTCTGCTTATTGTGACTATCATATGCTTGTTTTTACACCTCGTAATGTTTAAGTTGTCCTTTATTTATTACAGTGTTTGTAAGGTATTTTCTTTCACTCAGGTCTGCTTATTATGAATATATTTGACTTGTTTTTACACCTTGTAATGTTTAAGTTTTCCTTTCTGTCTTGCAGTGTTGGTAAGGTATTTTCTTGCACTGAGGTCTGCTTATTGTGAATATCTTTGACTTCTTTTTACACCCTGTAGTGTTTAAGTTGTCCTTTATTTATTTCAGTGTTGGTAAGGTATTTTCTTGCACTCAGGTCTGCTTATTGTGAATATCATATGCTTGTTTTTGCACCCTGTAATGATTAAGTTGTCCTTTCTCTCTTCCAGTGTAGGTAAGGTATTTTCTTGCACTGCGGTCTGCTTATTGTGAATATCATATGCTTGTTTTTTCACCCTGTAATGATTAAGTTGTCCTTTCTCTCTTCCAGTGTAGGTAAGGTATTTTCTTGCACTGAGGTCTGCTTATTGTGAATATCATATGCTTGTTTTTACAGCCTGTAGTTTTTAAGTTGTCCTTTATTTATTACAGTGTTGGTAAGGTATTTTCTTGCACTGAGGTCTGCTTATTGTGAATAACAAATGCTTGTTTTTACAGCCTGTAGTTTTTAAGTTGTCCTTTATTTATTACACTGTTGGTAAGGTATTTTCTTGCACTGGGGTCTGCTTATTGTGAATATCATATGCTTGTTTTTACAGCCTGTAGTTTTTAAGTTGTCCTTTATTTATTACAGTGTTGGTAAGGTATTTTCTTGCACTGAGGTCTGCTTATTGTGAATAACAAATGCTTGTTTTTACAGCCTGTAGTTTTTAAGTTGTCCTTTATTTATTACACTGTTGGTAAGGTATTTTCTTGCACTGAGGTCTGCTTATTGTGAATAACAAATGCTTGTTTTTACAGCCTGTAGTTTTTAAGTTGTCCTTTATTTATTACACTGTTGGTAAGGTATTTTCTTGCACTGAGGTCTGCTTATTGTGAATAAGAAATGCTTGTTTTTACACCTTGTAATGTTTAAGTTGTCCTTTATTTATTACACTGTTGGTTAGGTATTTTCCTGCACTGAGGTCTGCTTATTGTGACTATCATATGCTTGTTTGTACACCCTGTAGTGTTTAAGTTTTCCTTTATTTATAACATAGTTGGTAAGGTGTTTTCCTGCACTGAGGTCTGCTTATTGTGAATATCATATGCTTGTTTTTACACCTCGTAATATTTAAGTTGTCCTTTATTTATTACAGTGTTGGTCAGGTATTTTCTTGCACTGAGGTCTGCTTATTGTGAATATCATATGCTTGTTTTTACACCCTGTAGTGTTTAAGTTGTCCTTTATTTATTACGTTGTTGGTCAGGTATTTTCTTGCACTGAGGTTTGCTTATTGTGAATATCATATGCTTGTTTTTACAGCCTGTAATATTTAAGTTGTCCTTTATTTATTACGTTGTTGGTCAGGTATTTTCTTGCACTGAGGTTTGCTTATTGTGAATATCATATGCTTGTTTTTACACCTCGTAATATTTAAGTTGTCCCTTATTTATTACATTGTTGGTCAGGTATTTTCCTGCACTGAGGTCTGCTTATTGTGACTATCATATGCTTGTTTGTACACCCTGTAGTGTTTAAGTTTTCCTTTATTTATAACATAGTTGGTAAGGTGTTTTCCTGCACTGAGGTCTGCTTATTGTGAATATCATATGCTTGTTTTTACACCTCGTAATATTTAAGTTGTCCTTTATTTATTACAGTGTTGGTCAGGTATTTTCTTGCACTGAGGTCTGCTTATTGTGAATATCATATCCTTGTTTTTACACACTGTAGTGTTTAAGTTGTCCTTTATTTATTACACTGTTGGTAAGGTATTTTCTCGCACTCAGGTCTGCTTATTGTGAATTTCATATGCTTGTTTTTACACCCTGTAATATTTAAGTTGTCCTTTCTCTCTTACATTGTTGGTAAGGTTTTTTCTCGCACTCAGGTCTGCTTATTGTGAATATCATATGCTTGTTTTTACACCCTGTAATATTTAAGTTGTCCTTTCTCTCTTACATTGTTGGTAAGGTTTTTTCTCGCACTCAGGTCTGCTTATTGTGAATATCATATGCTTTTTTTACACCCTGTAATGATTAAGTTGTCCTTTCTCTCTTACATTGTTGGTAAGGTATTTTCTTGCACTGAGGTCTGCTTATTGTGAATATCATATGCTTGTTTTTACACCGTGTAGTGTTTAAGTTGTCCTTTATTTATTACGTTGTTGGTCAGGTATTTTCTTGCACTGAGGTTTGCTTATTGTGAATATCGTATGCTTGTTTTTACAGCCTGTAATATTTAAGTTGTCCTTTATTTATTACGTTGTTGGTCAGGTATTTTCTTGCACTGAGGTTTGCTTATTGTGAATATCATATGCTTGTTTTTACACCTCGTAATATTTAAGTTGTCCTTTATTTATTACATTGTTGGTCAGGTATTTTCCTGCACTGAGGTCTGCTTATTGTGACTATCATATGCTTGTTTGTACACCCTGTAGTGTTTAAGTTTTCCTTTATTTATAACATAGTTGGTAAGGTGTTTTCCTGCACTGAGGTCTGCTTATTGTGAATATCATATGCTTGTTTTTACACCTCGTAATATTTAAGTTGTCCTTTATTTATTACAGTGTTGGTCAGGTATTTTCTTGCACTGAGGTCTGCTTATTGTGAATATCATATGCTTGTTTTTACACCCTGTAGTGTTTAAGTTGTCCTTTATTTATTACGTTGTTGGTCAGGTATTTTCTTGCACTGAGGTTTGCTTATTGTGAATATCATATGCTTGTTTTTACAGCCTGTAATATTTAAGTTGTCCTTTATTTATTACGTTGTTGGTCAGGTATTTTCTTGCACTGAGGTCTGCTTATTGTGAATAACAAATGCTTGTTTTTACAGCCTGTAGTTTTTAAGTTTTCCTTTATTTATTACACTGTTGGTAAGGTATTTTCTCGCACTCAGGTCTGCTTATTGTGAATATCATATGCTTGTTTTTGCACCCTGTAATGATTAAGTTGTCCTTTCTCTCTTCCAGTGTAGGTAAGGTATTTTCTCGCACTCAGGTCTGCTTATTGTGAATATCATATGCTTGTTTTTACAGCCTGTAGTTTTTAAGTTGTCCTTTATTTATTACACTGTTGGTAAGGTATTTTCTTGCACTGAGGTCTGCTTATTGTGAATAACAAATGCTTGTTTTTACACCTCGTAATGTTTAAGTTGTCCTTTATTTATTACAGTGTTGGTCAGGTATTTTCCTGCACTGAGGTCTGCTTATTGTGACTATCATATGCTTGTTTTTACAGCCTGTAGTTTTTAAGTTGTCCTTTATTTATTACACTGTTGGTAAGGTATTTTCGTGCACTGAGGTCTGCTTATTGTGAATATCATATGCTTGTTTTTACACCTCGTAATGTTTAAGTTGTCCTTTATTTATTACACTGTTGGTTAGGTATTTTCCTGCACTGAGGTCTGCTTATTGTGACTATCATATGCTTGTTTGTACACCCTGTAGTGTTTAAGTTGTCCTTTATTTATAACATAGTTGGTAAGGTGTTTTCATGCACTGAGGTCTGCTTATTGTGAATATCATATGCTTGTTTTTACACCCTGTAGTGTTTAACTTTTCCTTTCTGTCTTGCAGTGTTGTTAAGGTATTTTCTTGCACTGAGGTCTGCTTATTGTGAATATCATATGCTTGTTTTTGCACCCTGTAGTGTTTAACTTTTCCTTTCTGTCTTGCACTGTTGTTAAGATATTTTCTTGCACTGAGGTCTGCTTATTGTGAATATCATATGCTTGTTTTTGCACACTGTAGTGTTTAAGTTTTCCTTTCTGTCTTGCAGTGTTGGCAAGGTATTTTCTTGCACTGACGTCTGCTTATTCTGAATATCTTTGACTT
This sequence comes from Perissodus microlepis, assembly GCF_051167445.1. Classification (NCBI taxonomy): domain Eukaryota; kingdom Metazoa; phylum Chordata; class Actinopteri; order Cichliformes; family Cichlidae; genus Perissodus; species Perissodus microlepis. The sequence continues at coordinate 142,255 of NW_028182052.1, read as the reverse complement.
GTTTTTACACCTTGTAATGTTTAAGTTGTCCTTTCTCTCTTGCAGTGTTGTTAAGGTATTTTCTTGCACTGAGGTCTCCTTATTGTGAATATCATATGCTTGTTTTTGCACCCTGTAGTGTTTAACTTTTCCTTTCTGTCTTGCAGTGTTGTTAAGGTATTTTCTTGCACTGAGGTCTGCTTATTGTGAATATCATATGCTTGTTTTTGCACCCTGTAGTGTTTAACTTTTCCTTTCTGTCTTGCAGTGTTGTTAAGATATTTTCTTGCACTGAGGTCTGCTTATTGTGAATATCATATGCTTGTTTTTGCACACTGTAGTGTTTAAGTTTTCCTTTCTTTCTTGCAGTGTTGGCAAGGTATTTTCTTGCACTGAGGTCTGCTTATTCTGAATATCTTTGACTTGTTTTTACACCTTGTAATGTTTAAGTTTTCCTTTCTGTCTTGCAGTGTTGTTAAGGTATTTTCTTACACTGAGGTCTGCTTATTGTGAATATCATATGCTTGTTTTTGCACCCTGTAGTGTTTAAGTTGTCCTTTATTTATTACAGTGTTGGTAAGGAATTTTCTTGCACTGAGGTCTGCTTATTGTGAATATCATATGCTTGTTTTTGCACCTTGTAGTGTTTAACTTTTCCTTTCTGTCTTGCAGTGTTGGCAAGGTATTTTCTTGCACTGAGGTCTGCTTATTGTGAATATCATATGCTTGTTTTTGCACACTGTAGTGTTTAAGTTGTCCTTTCTGTCTTGCAGTGTTGTTAAGGTATTTTCTTGCACTGAGGTCTGCTTATTGTGAATATCATATGCTTGTCTTTACACCCTGTAGTGTTTAACTTTTCCTTTCTGTCTTGCAGTGTTGTTAAGGTATTTTCTTGCACTGAGGTCTGCTTATTGTGAATATCATATACTTGTTTTTGCACCCTGTAGTGTTTAACTTTTCCTTTCTGTCTTACAGTGTTGTTAAGGTATTTTCTTGCACTGAGGTCTGCTTATTGTGAATATCATATGCTTGTCTCTACACCCTGTAGTGTTTAAGTTGTCCTTTATTTATTACAGAGTTGGTAAGGTATTTTCTTGCACTGAGGTCTGCTTATTGTGAATTTCATATGCTTGTTTTTACACCCTGTAATATTTAAGTTGTCCTTTATTTATTACAGTGTTGGTAAGGTATTTTCTTGCATTGAGGTCTGCTTATTGTGAATATCTTTAACTTTTTTTTACACCCTGTAGTGTTTAACTTTTCCTTTCTGTCTTGCAGTGTTGTTAAGGTATTTTCTTGCACTGAGGTCTGCTTATTGTGAATATCATATGCTTGTTTGTACACCCTGTAGTGTTTAAGTTGTCCTTTCTGTCTTGCAGTGTTGGTAAGGTATTTTCTTGCACTGAAGTCTGCTTATTGTGAATATCTTTGACTTTTTTTTACACCCTGTAGTGTTTAACTTTTCCTTTCTGTCTTGCACTGTTGTTAAGGTATTTTCTTGCACTGAGGTCTGCTTATTGTGAATATCATATGCTTGTTTTTACACCCTGTAGTGTTTAACTTTTCCTTTCTGTCTTGCAGTGTTGTTAAGGTATTTTCTTGCACTGAGGTCTGCTTATTGTGAATATCATATGCTTGTTTTTACACCCTGTAGTGTTTAACTTTTCCTTTCTGTCTTGCAGTGTTGTTAAGGTATTTTCTTGCACTGAGGTCTGCTTATTGTGAATATCATATGCTTGTTTTTGCACACTGTAGTGTTTAAGTTTTCCTTTCTGTCTTGCAGTGTTGGCAAGGTATTTTCTTGCACTGAGGTCTGCTTATTCTGAATATCTTTGACTTGTTTTTACACCTTGTAATGTTTAAGTTGTCCTTTCTCTCTTGCAGTGTTGTTAAGGTATTTTCTTGCACTGAGGTCTCCTTATTGTGAATATCATATGCTTGTTTTTGCACCCTGTAGTGTTTAACTTTTCCTTTCTGTCTTGCAGTGTTGTTAAGGTATTTTCTTGCACTGAGGTCTGCTTATTGTGAATATCATATGCTTGTTTTTGCACCCTGTAGTGTTTAACTTTTCCTTTCTGTCTTGCAGTGTTGTTAAGATATTTTCTTGCACTGAGGTCTGCTTATTGTGAATATCATATGCTTGTTTTTGCACACTGTAGTGTTTAAGTTTTCCTTTCTGTCTTGCAGTGTTGTTAAGGTATTTTCTTGCACTGAGGTCTCCTTATTGTGAATATCATATGCTTGTTTTTGCACACTGTAGTGTTTAAGTTTTCCTTTCTGTCTTGCAGTGTTGTTAAGGTATTTTCTTGCACTGAGGTCTGCTTATTGTGAATATCATATGCTTGTTTTTGCACCCTGTAGTGTTTAACTTTTCCTTTCTGTCTTGCAGTGTTGTTAAGATATTTTCTTGCACTGAGGTCTGCTTATTGTGAATATCATATGCTTGTTTTTGCACACTGTAGTGTTTAAGTTTTCCTTTCTGTCTTGCAGTGTTGTTAAGGTATTTTCTTGCACTGAGGTCTCCTTATTGTGAATATCATATGCTTGTTTTTGCACACTGTAGTGTTTAAGTTTTCCTTTCTGTCTTGCAGTGTTGGCAAGGTATTTTCTTGCACTGAGGTCTGCTTATTGTGAATATCATATGCTTGTTTTTACACACTGTAGTGTTTAAGTTTTCCTTTCTGTCTTGCAGTGTTGGCAAGGTATTTTCTTGCACTGAGGTCTGCTTATTCTGAATATCTTTGACTTGTTTTTACACCTTGTAATGTTTAAGTTGTCCTTTCTCTCTTGCAGTGTTGTTAAGGTATTTTCTTGCACTGAGGTCTCCTTATTGTGAATATCATATGCTTGTTTTTGCACCCTGTAGTGTTTAACTTTTCCTTTCTGTCTTGCAGTGTTGTTAAGGTATTTTCTTGCACTGAGGTCTGCTTATTGTGAATATCATATGCTTGTTTTTGCACCCTGTAGTGTTTAACTTTTCCTTTCTGTCTTGCAGTGTTGTTAAGATATTTTCTTGCACTGAGGTCTGCTTATTGTGAATATCATATGCTTGTTTTTGCACACTGTAGTGTTTAAGTTTTCCTTTCTGTCTTGCAGTGTTGTTAAGGTATTTTCTTGCACTGAGGTCTCCTTATTGTGAATATCATATGCTTGTTTTTGCACACTGTAGTGTTTAAGTTTTCCTTTCTGTCTTGCAGTGTTGGCAAGGTATTTTCTTGCACTGAGGTCTGCTTATTGTGAATATCATATGCTTGTTTTTGCACCCTGTAGTGTTTAAGTTGTCCTTTATTTATTACAGTGTTGGTAAGGAATTTTCTTGCACTGAGGTCTGCTTATTGTGAATATCATATGCTTGTTTTTGCACACTGTAGTGTTTAACTTTTCCTTTCTGTCTTGCAGTGTTGGCAAGGTATTTTCTTGCACTGAGGTCTGCTTATTGTGAATATCATATGCTTGTTTTTGCACACTGTAGTGTTTAAGTTGTCCTTTCTGTCTTGCAGTGTTGTTAAGGTATTTTCTTGCACTGAGGTCTGCTTATTGTGAATATCATATGCTTGTTTTTGCACACTGTAGTGTTTAAGTTGTCCTTTCTGTCTTGCAGTGTTGTTAAGGTATTTTCTTGCACTGAGGTCTGCTTATTGTGAATATCATATGCTTGTCTCTACACCCTGTAGTGTTTAACTTTTCCTTTCTGTCTTGCAGTGTTGTTAAGGTATTTTCTTGCACTGAGGTCTGCTTATTGTGATTATCTTATGCTTGTCTTTACACCCTGTAGTGTTTAAGTTTTCCTTTATTTATTACAGAGTTGGTAAGGTATTTTCTTGCACTGAGGTCTGCTTATTGTGAATTTCATATGCTTGTTTTTACAGCCTGTAGTTTTTAAGTTGTCCTTTATTTATTACACTGTTGGTAAGGTATTTTCGTGCACTGAGGTCTGCTTATTGTGAATATCATATGCTTGTTTTTACACCTCGTAATGTTTAAGTTGTCCTTTATTTATTACAGTGTTGGTCAGGTATTTTCGTGCACTGAGGTCTGCTTATTGTGAATATCATATGCTTGTTTTTACACCTCGTAATGTTTAAGTTGTCCTTTATTTATTACACTGTTGGTTAGGTATTTTCCTGCACTGAGGTCTGCTTATTGTGACTATCATATGCTTGTTTGTACACCCTGTAGTGTTTAAGTTGTCCTTTATTTATAACATAGTTGGTAAGGTGTTTTCATGCACTGAGGTCTGCTTATTGTGAATATCATATGCTTGTTTTTACACCCTGTAGTGTTTAACTTTTCCTTTCTGTCTTGCAGTGTTGTTAAGGTATTTTCTTGCACTGAGGTCTGCTTATTGTGAATATCATATTCTTGTTTTTGCACCCTGTAGTGTTTAACTTTTCCTTTCTGTCTTGCAGTGTTGTTAAGATATTTTCTTGCACTGAGGTCTGCTTATTGTGAATATCATATGCTTGTTTTTGCACACTGTAGTGTTTAAGTTTTCCTTTCTGTCTTGCAGTGTTGGCAAGGTATTTTCTTGCACTGAGGTCTGCTTATTGTGAATATCATATGCTTGTTTTTGCACCCTGTAGTGTATAACTTTTCCTTTCTGTCTTGCAGTGTTGTTAAGATATTTTCTTGCACTGAGGTCTGCTTATTGTGAATATCATATGCTTGTTTTTGCACACTGTAGTGTTTAAGTTTTCCTTTTTGTCTTGCAGTGTTGGCAAGGTATTTTCTTGCACTGAGGTCTGCTTATTGTTAATATCATATGCTTGTCTTTACACCCTGTAGTGTTTAACTTTTCCTTTCTGTCTTGCAGTGTTGTTAAGGTATTTTCTTGCACTGAGGTCTGCTTATTGTGAATATCATATACTTGTTTTTGCACCCTGTAGTGTTTAAGTTTTCCTTTCTGTCTTGCAGTGTTGTTAAGGTATTTTCTTGCACTGAGGTCTGCTTATTGTGAATATCATATGCTTGTCTCTACACCCTGTAGTGTTTAAGTTTTCCTTTGTGTCTTGCAGTGTTGTTAAGGTATTTTCTTTCACTGAGGTCTGCTTATTGTGAATATCATATGCTTGTCTCTACACCCTGTAGTGTTTAAGTTTTCCTTTGTGTCTTGCAGTGTTGTTAAGGTATTTTCTTGCACTGAGGTCTTCTTATTGTGAATATCATATGCTTGGTTTTGCACCCTGTAGTGTTTAACTTTTCCTTTCTCTCTTGCAGTGTTGTTAAGGTATTTTCTTGCACTGAGGTCTGCTTATTGTGAATATCATATGCTTGTCTTTACACCCTGTAGTGTTTAACTTTTCCTTTCTCTCTTGCAGTGTTGTTAAGCTATTTTCTTGCACTGAGGTCTGCTTATTGTGAATATCATATGCTTGTTTTTACACCCTGTAGTGTTTAAGTTGTCCTTTATTTATTACAGTGTTGGTAAGGAATTTTCTTGCACTGAGGTCTGCTTATTGTGAATATCATATGCTTGTTTTTGCACACTGTAGTGTTTAACTTTTCCTTTCTGTCTTGCAGTGTTGGTAAGGAATTTTCTTGCACTGAGGTCTGCTTATTGTGAATAACAAATGCTTGTTTTTACAGCCTGTAGTTTTTAAGTTTTCCTTTATTTATTACACTGTTGGTAAGGTATTTTCTTGCACTGAGGTCTGCTTATTGTGAATATCATATGCTTGTTTTTGCACCCTGTAATGATTAAGTTGTCCTTTCTCTCTTACACTGTTGGTAAGGTATTTTCTCGCACTCAGGTCTGCTTATTGTGAATATCATATGCTTTTTTTACACCCTGTAATAATTAAGTTGTCCTTTCTCTCTTACACTGTTGGTAAGGTATTTTCTTGCACTGAGGTCTGCTTATTGTGAATAAGAAATGCTTGTTTTTACACCTCGTAATGTTTAAGTTGTCCTTTATTTATTACAGTGTTGGTCAGGTATTTTCTTGCACTGAGGTCTGCTTATTGTGAATATCATATGCTTGTTTTTACACCTCGTAATGTTTAAGTTGTCCTTTATTTATTACACTGTTGGTTAGTTATTTTCCTGCACTGAGGTCTGCTTATTGTGACTATCATATGCTTGTTTGTACACCCTGTAGTGTTTAAGTTGTCCTTTATTTATAACATAGTTGGTAAGGTGTTTTCATGCACTGAGGTCTGCTTATTGTGAATATCATATGCTTGTTTTTACACCCTGTAGTGTTTAACTTTTCCTTTCTGTCTTGCAGTGTTGTTAAGATATTTTCTTGCACTGAGGTCTGCTTATTGTGAATATCATATGCTTGTTTTTGCACACTGTAGTGTTTAAGTTTTCCTTTCTGTCTTGCAGTGTTGGCAAGGTATTTTCTTGCACTGAGGTCTGCTTATTCTGAATATCTTTGACTTGTTTTTACACCTTGTAATGTTTAAGTTGTCCTTTCTCTCTTGCAGTGTTGTTAAGGTATTTTCTTGCACTGAGGTCTCCTTATTGTGAATATCATATGCTTGTTTTTGCACCCTGTAGTGTTTAACTTTTCCTTTCTGTCTTGCAGTATTGTTAAGGTATTTTCTTGCACTGAGGTCTGCTTATTGTGAATATCATATGCTTGTTTTTGCACCCTGTAGTGTTTAACTTTTCCTTTCTGTCTTGCAGTGTTGTTAAGATATTTTCTTGCACTGAGGTCTGCTTATTGTGAATATCATATGCTTGTTTTTGCACACTGTAGTGTTTAAGTTTTCCTTTCTGTCTTGCAGTGTTGGCAAGGTATTTTCTTTCACTGAGGTCTGCTTATTCTGAATATCTTTGACTTGTTTTTACACCTTGTAATGTTTAAGTTGTCCTTTCTCTCTTGCAGTGTTGTTAAGGTATTTTCTTGCACTGAGGTCTCCTTATTGTGAATATCATATGCTTGTTTTTACACCCTGTAGTGTTTAAGTTGTCCTTTATTTATAACATAGTTGGTAAGGTGTTTTCCTGCACTGAGGTCTGCTTATTGTGACTATCATATGCTTGTTTGTACACCCTGTAGTGTTTAAGTTGTCCTTTATTTATAACATAGTTGGTAAGGTGTTTTCATGCACTGAGGTCTGCTTATTGTGAATATCATATGCTTGTTTTTACACCCTGTAGTGTTTAAGTTGTCCTTTATTTATTACAGTGTTGGTAAGGTATTTTCTCGCACTCAGGTCTGCTTATTGTGAATATCATATGCTTGTTTTTACACCCTGTAGTGTTTAAGTTGTCCTTTATTTATTACAGTGTTGGTAAGGAATTTTCTCGCACTCAGGTCTGCTTATTGTGAATATCATATGCTTTTTTTACACCCTGTAATGATTAAGTTGTCCTTTCTCTCTTACATTGTTGGTAAGGTATTTTCTTGCACTGAGGTCTGCTTATTGTGAATAACAAATGCTTGTTTTTACACCTCGTAATGTTTAAGTTGTCCTTTATTTATTACACTGTTGGTAAGGTATTTTCCTGCACTGAGTTCTGCTTATTGTGAATATCATATGCTTGTTTTTACAGCCTGTAGTTTTTAAGTTGTCCTTTATTTATTACACTGTTGGTAAGGTATTTTCTTGCACTGAGGTCTTCTTATTGTGAATAACAAATGCTTGTTTTTACACCTCGTAATGTTTAAGTTGTCCTTTATTTATTACAGTGTTGGTCAGGTATTTTCCTGCACTGAGGTCTGCTTATTGTGACTATCATATGCTTGTTTTTACAGCCTGTAGTTTTTAAGTTGTCCTTTATTTATTACACTGTTCGTAAGGTATTTTCGTGCACTGAGGTCTGCTTATTGTGAATATCATATGCTTGTTTTTACACCTCGTAATGTTTAAGTTGTCCTTTATTTATTACACTGTTGGTTAGGTATTTTCCTGCACTGAGGTCTGCTTATTGTGAATATCATATGCTTGTTTTTACACCCTGTAGTGTTTAACTTTTCCTTTCTGTCTTGCAGTGTTGTTAAGGTATTTTCTTGCACTGAGGTCTGCTTATTGTGAATATCATATGCTTGTTTTTGCACCCTGTAGTGTTTAACTTTTCCTTTCTGTCTTGCAGTGTTGGCAAGGTATTTTCTTGCACTGAGGTCTGCTTATTCTGAATATCTTTGACTTGTTTTTACACCTTGTAATGTTTAAGTTGTCCTTTCTCTCTTGCAGTGTTGTTAAGGTATTTTCTTGCGCTGAGGTCTGCTTATTGTGAATATCATATGCTTGTTTTTGCACACTGTAGTGTTTAAGTTTTCCTTTCTGTCTTGCAGTGTTGGCAAGGTATTTTCTTGCACTGAGGTCTGCTTATTCTGAATATCTTTGACTTGTTTTTACACCTTGTAATGTTTAAGTTGTCCTTTCTCTCTTGCAGTGTTGTTAAGGTATTTTCTTGCACTGAGGTCTGCTTATTCTGAATATCTTTGACTTGTTTTTACACCTTGTAATGTTTACGTTGTCCTTTCTCTCTTGCAGTGTTGTTAAGGTATTTTCTTGCACTGAGGTCTGCTTATTGTGAATATCATATGCTTGTTTTTGCACCCTGTAGTGTTTAACTTTTCCTTTCTCTCTTGCAGTGTTGGTAAGGAATTTTCTTGCACTGAGGTCTGCTTATTGTGAATAACAAATGCTTGTTTTTACAGCCTGTAGTTTTTAAGTTTTCCTTTATTTATTACACTGTTGGTAAGGTATTTTCTTGCACTGAGGTCTGCTTATTGTGAATATCATATTCTTGTTTTTGCACACTGTAGTGTTTAAGTTTTCCTTTCTGTCTTGCAGTGTTGGCAATGTATTTTCTTGCACTGAGGTCTGCTTATTGTGAATATCATATTCTTGTTTTTGCACACTGTAGTGTTTAAGTTTTCCTTTCTGTTTTGCAGTGTTGGCAAGGTATTTTCTTGCACTGAGGTCTGCTTATTGTGAATATCTTTGACTTGTTTTTACACCTTGTAATGTTTAAGTTGTCCTTTCTCTCTTGCAGTGTTGTTAAGGTATTTTCTTGCACTGAGGTCTGCTTATTGTGAATATCATATGCTTGTTTTTACACCCTGTAGTGTTTAAGTTGTCCTTTATTTATTACAGTGTTGGTAAGGAATTTTCTTGCAGTGAGGTCTGCTTATTGTGAATATCATATGCTTGTTTTTGCACACTGTAGTGTTTAAGTTTTCCTTTCTGTCTTGCAGTGTTGGCAAGGTATTTTCTTGCACTGAGGTCTGCTTATTGTGAATATCATATGCTTGTTTTTACACACTGTAGTGTTTAAGGTTTCCTTTCTGTCTTGCAGTGTTAGTAAGGAATTTTCTTGCACTGAGGTCTGCTTATTGTGAATATCTTTGACTTGTTTTTACACCTTGTAATGTTTAAGTTGTCCTTTCTGTCTTGCAGTGTTGGCAATGTATTTTCTTGCACTGAGGTCTGCTTATTGTGAATATCATATGCTTGTTTTTGCACACTGTAGTGTTTAAGTTTTCCTTTCTGTCTTGCAGTGTTGGCAAGGTATTTTCTTGCACTGAGGTCTGCTTATTCTGAATATCTTTGACTTTTTTTTACACCTTGTAATGTTTACGTTGTCCTTTCTCTCTTGCAGTGTTGGCAATGTATTTTCTTGCACTGAGGTCTGCTTATTGTGAATATCATATTCTTGTTTTTGCACACTGTAGTGTTTAAGTTTTCCTTTCTGTTTTGCAGTGTTGGCAAGGTATTTTCTTGCACTGAGGTCTGCTTATTGTGAATATCTTTGACTTGTTTTTACACCTTGTAATGTTTAAGTTGTCCTTTCTCTCTTGCAGTGTTGTTAAGGTATTTTCTTGCACTGAGGTCTGCTTATTGTGAATATCATATGCTTGTTTTTACACCCTGTAGTGTTTAAGTTGTCCTTTATTTATTACAGTGTTGGTAAGGAATTTTCTTGCACTGAGGTCTGCTTATTGTGAATATCATATGCTTGTTTTTGCACACTGTAGTGTTTAAGTTTTCCTTTCTGTCTTGCAGTGTTGGCAAGGTATTTTCTTGCACTGAGGTCTGCTTATTGTGAATATCATATGCTTGTTTTTACACACTGTAGTGTTTAAGGTTTCCTTTCTGTCTTGCAGTGTTAGTAAGGAATTTTCTTGCACTGAGGTCTGCTTATTGTGAATATCTTTGACTTGTTTTTACACCTTGTAATGTTTAAGTTGTCCTTTCTGTCTTGCAGTGTTGGCAATGTATTTTCTTGCACTGAGGTCTGCTTATTGTGAATATCATATGCTTGTTTTTGCACACTGTAGTGTTTAAGTTTTCCTTTCTGTCTTGCAGTGTTGGCAAGGTATTTTCTTGCACTGAGGTCTGCTTATTCTGAATATCTTTGACTTTTTTTTACACCTTGTAATGTTTACGTTGTCCTTTCTCTCTTGCAGTGTTGTTAAGGTATTTTCTTGCACTGAGGTCTGCTTATTGTGAATATCATATGCTTGTTTTTGCACCCTGTAGCGTTTAACTTTTCCTTTCTGTCTTGCAGTGTTGTTAAGGTATTTTCTTGCACTGAGATCTGCTTATTGTGAATATCATATCCTTGTCTTTACACCCTGTAGTGTTTAAGTTGTCCTTTCTGTCTTGCAGTGTTGTTAAGGTATTTTCTTGCACTGAGGTCTGCTTATTGTGAATATCATATGCTTGTTTTTGCACCCTGTAGTGTTTAACTTTTCCTTTCTGTCTTGCAGTGTTGGTAAGGTATTTTCTTGCACTGAGGTCTGCTTATTCTGAATATCTTTGACTTGTTTTTACACCTTGTAATGTTTACGTTGTCCTTTCTCTCTTGCAGTGTTGTTAAGGTATTTTCTTGCACTGAGGTCTGCTTATTGTGAATATCATATGCTTGTTTTTGCACACTGTAGTGTTTAAGTTTTCCTTTCTGTCTTGCAGTGTTGGCAAGGTATTTTCTTGCACTGAGGTCTGCTTATTCTGAATATCTTTGACTTGTTTTTACACCTTGTAATGTTTACGTTGTACTTTCTCTCTTGCAGTGTTGTTAAGGTATTTTCTTGCACTGAGGTCTGCTTATTGTGAATATCACATGCTTCTCTTTACACCCTGTAGTGTTTAAGTTTTCCTTTCTGTCTTGCAGTGTTGGCAAGGTATTTTCTTGTACTGAGGTCTGCTTATTCTGAATATCTTTGACTTGTTTTTACACCTTGTAATGTTTACGTTGTCCTTTCTCTCTTGTAGTGTTTAAGTTGTCCTTTATTTATTACAGTGTTGGTAAGGAATTTTCTTGCACTGAGGTCTGCTTATTGTGAATATCATATGCTTGTTTTTGCACACTGTAGTGTTTAACTTTTCCTTTCTGTCTTGCAGTGTTGTTAAGGTATTTTCTTGCACTGAGGTCTGCTTATTGTGAATATCATATTCTTGTTTTTGCACCCTGTAGTGTTTAACTTTTCCTTTCTGTCTTGCAGTGTTGTTAAGGTATTGTCTTGCACTGAGATCTGCTTATTGTGAATATCATATGCTTGTCTTTACACCCTGTAGTGTTTAAGTTTTCCTTTCTGTCTTGCAGTGTTGTTAAGGTATTTTCTTGCACTGAGGTCTGCTTATTGTGAATATCATATGCTTGTTTTTGCACCCTGTAGTGTTTAACTTTTCCTTTCTCTCTTGCAGTGTTGTTAAGGTATTTTCTTGCACTGAGGTCTGCTTATTGTGAATATCATATGCTTGTTTTTACACCCTGTAGTGTTTAAGTTGTCCTTTATTTATTACAGTACTGGTAAGGTATTTTTTTACACTGAGGTCTGCTTATTGTGAATATCATATGCTTGTTTTTACACCCTATAATGTTTAAGATGTCCTTTATTTATTACAGTGTTGTTAAGGTATTTTCTTGCACTGAGGTCTGCTTATTGTGAATATCATATGCTTGTTTTTGCACCCTGTAGTGTTTAACTTTTCCTTTCTTTCTTGCAGTGTTGTTAAGGTATTTTCTTGCACTGAGGTCTGCTTATTGTGAATATCATATGCTTGTTTTTGCACCCTGTAGTGTTTAACTTTTCCTTTCTGTCTTGCAGTGTTGTTAAGGTATTTTCTTGAACTGAGGTCTGCTTATTGTGAATATCATATGCTTGTTTTTGCACCCTGTAGTGTTTAACTTTTCCTTTCTCTCTTGCAGTGTTGTTAAGCTATTTTCTTGCACTGAGGTCTGCTTATTGTGAATATCATATGCTTGTTTTTACACCCTGTAGTGTTTAAGTTGTCCTTTATTTATTACAGTACTGGTAAGGTATTTTTTTACACTGAGGTCTGCTTATTGTGAATATCATATGCTTGTTTTTACACCCTATAATGTTTAAGATGTCCTTTATTTATTACAGTGTTGTTAAGGTATTTTCTTGCACTGAGGTCTGCTTATTGTGAATATCATATGCTTGTTTTTGCACCCTGTAGTGTTTAACTTTTCCTTTCTGTCTTGCAGTGTTGTTAAGGTATTGTCTTCCACTGAGATCTGCTTATTGTGAATATCATATGCTTGTCTTTACACCCTGTAGTGTTTAAGTTTTCCTTTCTGTCTTGCAGTGTTGGCAAGGTATTTTCTTGTACTGAGGTCTGCTTATTCTGAATATCTTTGACTTGTTTTTACACCTTGTAATGTTTACGTTGTCCTTTCTCTCTTGTAGTGTTTAAGTTGTCCTTTATTTATTACAGTGTTGGTAAGGAATTTTCTTGCACTGAGGTCTGCTTATTGTGAATATCATATGCTTGTTTTTGCACCCTGTAGTGTTTAACTTTTCCTTTCTGTCTTGCAGTGTTGTTAAGGTATTGTCTTGCACTGAGATCTGCTTATTGTGAATATCATATGCTTGTCTTTACACCCTGTAGTGTTTAAGTTTTCCTTTCTGTCTTGCAGTGTTGTTAAGGTATTTTCTTACACTGAGGTCTGCTTATTGTGAATATCATATGCTTGTTTTTGCACCCTGTAGTGTTTAACTTTTCCTTTCTCTCTTGCAGTGTTGTTAAGGTATTTTCTTGCACTGAGGTCTGCTTATTGTGAATATCATATGCTTGTTTTTACACCCTGTAGTGTTTAAGTTGTCCTTTATTTATTACAGTACTGGTAAGGTATTTTTTTACACTGAGGTCTGCTTATTGTGAATATCATATGCTTGTTTTTACACCCTATAATGTTTAAGATGTCCTTTATTTATTACAGTGTTGTTAAGGTATTTTCTTGCACTGAGGTCTGCTTATTGTGAATATCATATGCTTGTTTTTGCACCCTGTAGTGTTTAACTTTTCCTTTCTGTCTTGCAGTGTTGTTAAGGTATTTTCTTGCACTGAGGTCTGCTTATTGTGAATATCATATGCTTGTTTTTGCACCCTGTAGTGTTTAACTTTTCCTTTCTGTCTTGCAGTGTTGTTAAGGTATTTTCTTGAACTGAGGTCTGCTTATTGTGAATATCATATGCTTGTTTTTGCACCCTGTAGTGTTTAACTTTTCCTTTCTCTCTTGCAGTGTTGTTAAGCTATTTTCTTGCACTGAGGTCTGCTTATTGTGAATATCATATGCTTGTTTTTACACCCTGTAGTGTTTAAGTTGTCCTTTATTTATTACAGTACTGGTAAGGTATTTTTTTACACTGAGGTCTGCTTATTGTGAATATCATATGCTTGTTTTTACACCCTATAATGTTTAAGATGTCCTTTATTTATTACAGTGTTGTTAAGGTATTTTCTTGCACTGAGGTCTGCTTATTGTGAATATCATATGCTTGTTTTTGCTCCCTGTAGTGTTTAACTTTTCCTTTCTGTCTTGCAGTGTTGTTAAGGTATTGTCTTGCACTGAGATCTGCTTATTGTGAATATCATATGCTTGTCTTTACACCCTGTAGTGTTTAAGTTTTCCTTTCTGTCTTGCAGTGTTGTTAAGGTATTTTCTTGCACTGAGGTCTGCTTATTGTGAATATCATATGCTTGTTTTTGCACCCTGTAGTGTTTAACTTTTCCTTTCTCTCTTGCAGTGTTGTTAAGGTATTTTCTTGCACTGAGGTCTGCTTATTGTGAATATCATATGCTTGTTTTTACACCCTGTAGTGTTTAAGTTGTCCTTTATTTATTACAGTACTGGTAAGGTATTTTTTTACACTGAGGTCTGCTTATTGTGAATATCATATGCTTGTTTTTACACCCTATAATGTTTAAGATGTCCTTTATTTATTACAGTGTTGTTAAGGTATTTTCTTGCACTGAGGTCTGCTTATTGTGAATATCATATGCTTGTTTTTGCTCCCTGTAGTGTTTAACTTTTCCTTTCTGTCTTGCAGTGTTGTTAAGGTATTGTCTTGCACTGAGATCTGCTTATTGTGAATATCATATGCTTGTCTTTACACCCTGTAGTGTTTAAGTTTTCCTTTCTGTCTTGCAGTGTTGTTAAGGTATTTTCTTGCACTGAGGTCTGCTTATTGTGAATATCATATGCTTGTTTTTGCACCCTGTAGTGTTTAACTTTTCCTTTCTCTCTTGCAGTGTTGTTAAGGTATTTTCTTGCACTGAGGTCTGCTTATTGTGAATATCATATGCTTGTTTTTACACCCTGTAGTGTTTAAGTTGTCCTTTATTTATTACAGTACTGGTAAGGTATTTTTTTACACTGAGGTCTGCTTATTGTGAATATCATATGCTTGTTTTTACACCCTATAATGTTTAAGATGTCCTTTATTTATTACAGTGTTGTTAAGGTATTTTCTTGCACTGAGGTCTGCTTATTGTGAATATCATATGCTTGTTTTTGCACCCTGTAGTGTTTAACTTTTCCTTTCTGTCTTGCAGTGTTGTTAAGGTATTTTCTTGCACTGAGGTCTGCTTATTGTGAATATCATATGCTTGTTTTTGCACCCTGTAGTGTTTAACTTTTCCTTTCTGTCTTGCAGTGTTGTTAAGGTATTTTCTTGAACTGAGGTCTGCTTATTGTGAATATCATATGCTTGTTTTTGCACCCTGTAGTGTTTAACTTTTCCTTTCTCTCTTGCAGTGTTGTTAAGCTATTTTCTTGCATTGAGGTCTGCTTATATTGAATATCATATGCTTGTTTTTACACCCTGTAGTGTTTAAGTTGTCCTTTATTTATTACAGTACTGGTAAGGTATTTTTTTTACACTGAGGTCTGCTTATTGTGAATATCATATGCTTGTTTTTACACCCTATAATGTTTAAGATGTCCTTTATTTATTACAGTGTTGTTAAGGTATTTTCTTGCACTGAGGTCTGCTTATTGTGAATATCATATGCTTGTTTTTGCACCCTGTAGTGTTTAACTTTTCCTTTCTGTCTTGCAGTGTTGTTAAGGTATTTTCTTGCACTGAGGTCTGCTTATTGTGAATATCATATGCTTGTTTTTGCACCCTGTAGTGTTTAACTTTTCCTTTCTGTCTTGCAGTGTTGTTAAGGTATTTTCTTGCACTGAGGTCTGCTTATTGTGAATATCATATGCTTGTTTTTACACCCTGTAGTGTTTAAGTTGTCCTTTATTTATTACACTGTTGGTAAGGAATTTTCTTGCACTGAGGTCTGCTTATTGTGAATATCATATGCTTGTTTTTGCACCCTGTAGTGTTTAACTTTTCCTTTCTGTCTTGCAGTGTTGTTAAGGTATTTTCTTGCACTGAGGTCTGCTTATTGTGAATATCATATGCTTGTCTTTACACCCTGTAGTGTTTAAGTTTTCCTTTCTCTCTTGCAGTGTTGTTAAGGTATTTTCTTGCACTGAGGTCTGCTTATTGTGAATATCATATGCTTGTTTTTACACCCTGTAGTGTTTAAGTTGTCCTTTATTTATTACAGTGTTGGTAAGGAATTTTCTTGCACTGAGGTCTGCTTATTGTGAATATCATATGCTTGTTTTTGCACACTGTAGTGTTTAAGTTTTCCTTTCTGTCTTGCACTGTTGACAAGGTATTTTCTTGCACTGAGGTCTGCTTATTGTGAATATCATATCCTTGTTTTTGCACACTGTAGTGTTTAAGTTTTCCTTTCTGTCTTGCAGTGTTTTAAAGGTATTTTCTTGCACTGAGGTCTGCTTATTGTGAATATCATATGCTTGTTTTTACACCCTGTAGTGTTTAACTTTTCCTTTCTGTCTTGCAGTGTTGTTAAGGTATTTTCTTGCACTGAGGTCTGCTTATTGTGAATATCATATGCTTGTTTTTGCACCCTGTAGTGTTTAACTTTTCCTTTCTGTCTTGCAGTGTTGTTAAGGCATTGTCTTGCACTGAGATCTGCTTATTGTGAATATCATATGCTTGTCTTTACACCCTGTATTGTTTAAGTTTTCCTTTCTGTCTTGCAGTGTTGTTAAGGTATTTTCTTGCACTGAGGTCTGCTTATTGTGAATATCATATGCTTGTTTTTGCACCCTGTAGTGTTTAACTTTTCCTTTCTCTCTTGCAGTGTTGTTAAGGTATTTTCTTGCACTGAGGTCTGCTTATTGTGAATATCATATGCTTGTTTTTACACCCTGTAGTGTTTAAGTTGTCCTTTATTTATTACAGTACTGGTAAGGTATTTTTTTACACTGAGGTCTGCTTATTGTGAATATCATATGCTTGTTTTTACACCCTATAATGTTTAAGATGTCCTTTATTTATTACAGTGTTGTTAAGGTATTTTCTTGCACTGAGGTCTGCTTATTGTGAATATCATATGCTTGTTTTTGCACCCTGTAGTGTTTAACTTTTCCCTTCTGTCTTGCAGTGTTGTTAAGGTATTTTCTTGCACTGAGGTCTGCTTATTGTGAATATCATATGCTTGTTTTTACACCCTATAATGTTTAAGATGTCCTTTATTTATTACAGTGTTGTTAAGGTATTTTCTTGCACTCAGGTCTGCTTATTGTGAATATCATATGCTTGTTTTTACACCCTATAATGTTTAAGATGTCCTTTATTTATTACAGTGTTGTTAAGGTATTTTCTTGCACTCAGGTCTGCTTATTGTGAATATCATATGCTTGTTTTTACACCCTATAATGTTTAAGATGTCCTTTATTTATTACAGTGTTGTTAAGGTATTTTCTTGCACTGAGGTCTACTTATTGTGAATATCATATGCTTGTTTTTGCACCCTGTAGTGTTTAACTTTTCCTTTCTGTCTTGCAGTGTTGTTAAGGTATTTTCTTGCACTGAGTTCTGCTTATTGTGAATATCATATGCTTGTTTTTACACCCTGTAGTATTTAAGTTGTCCTTTATTTATTACACTGTTCCTTTCCTTTCTGTCTTGCAGTGTTGTTAAGGTATTTTCTTGCACTGAGGTCTGCTTATTGTGAATATCATATGCTTGTTTTTACACCCTGTAGTGTTTAAGTTGTCCTTTATTTATTACACTGTTGGTAAGGAATTTTCTTGCACTGAGGTCTGCTTATTGTGAATATCATATGCTTGTTTTTGCACCCTGTAGTGTTTAACTTTTCCTTTCTGTCTTGCAGTGTTGTTAAGGTATTTTCTTGCACTGAGGTCTGCTTATTGTGAATATCATATGCTTGTCTTTACACCCTGTAGTGTTTAAGTTTTCCTTTCTCTCTTGCAGTGTTGTTAAGGTATTTTCTTGCACTGAGGTCTGCTTATTGTGAATATCATATGCTTGTTTTTACACCCTGTAGTGTTTAAGTTGTCCTTTATTTATTACAGTGTTGGTAAGGAATTTTCTTGCACTGAGATCTGCTTATTGTGAATATCATATGCTTGTTTTTGCACACTGTAGTGTTTAAGTTTTCCTTTCTGTCTTGCACTGTTGACAAGGTATTTTCTTGCACTGAGGTCTGCTTATTGTGAATATCATATCCTTGTTTTTGCACACTGTAGTGTTTAAGTTTTCCTTTCTGTCTTGCACTGTTGACAAGGTATTTTCTTGCACTGAGGTCTGCTTATTGTGAATATCATATGCTTGTTTTTACACCCTGTAGTGTTTAACTTTTCCTTTCTGTCTTGCAGTGTTGTTAAGGTATTTTCTTGCACTGAGGTCTGCTTATTGTGAATATCATATGCTTGTTTTTGCACCCTGTAGTGTTTAACTTTTCCTTTCTGTCTTGCAGTGTTGTTAAGGCATTGTCTTGCACTGAGATCTGCTTATTGTGAATATCATATGCTTGTCTTTACACCCTGTAGTGTTTAAGTTTTCCTTTCTGTCTTGCAGTGTTGTTAAGGTATTTTCTTGCACTGAGGTCTGCTTATTGTGAATATCATATGCTTGTTTTTGCACCCTGTAGTGTTTAACTTTTCCTTTCTCTCTTGCAGTGTTGTTAAGGTATTTTCTTGCACTGAGGTCTGCTTATTGTGAATATCATATGCTTGTTTTTACACCCTGTAGTGTTTAAGTTGTCCTTTATTTATTACACTGTTGGTAAGGAATTTTCTTGCACTGAGGTCTGCTTATTGTGAATATCATATGCTTGTTTTTGCACCCTGTAGTGTTTAACTTTTCCTTTCTGTCTTGCAGTGTTGTTAAGGTATTTTCTTGCACTGAGGTCTGCTTATTGTGAATATCATATGCTTGTTTTTGCACCCTGTAGTGTTTAACTTTTCCTTTCTGTCTTGCAGTGTTGTTAAGGTATTTTTTTACACTGAGGTCTGCTTATTGTGAATATCTTTGACTTGTTTTTACACCTTGTAATGTTTAAGTTGTCCTTTCTCTCTTGCAGTGTTGTTAAGGTATTTTCTTGCACTGAGGTCTGCTTATTGTGAATATCATATGCTTGTTTTTGCACCCTCTAGTGTTTAACTTTTCCTTTCTGTCTTGCAGTGTTGTTAAGGTATTTTCTTGAACTGAGGTCTGCTTATTGTGAATATCATATGCTTGTTTTTGCACCCTGTAGTGTTTAACTTTTCCTTTCTCTCTTGCAGTGTTGTTAAGCTATTTTCTTGCACTGAGGTCTGCTTATTGTGAATATCATATGCTTGTTTTTACACCCTGTAGTGTTTAAGTTGTCCTTTATTTATTACAGTACTGTTAAGGTATTTTTTTACACTGAGGTCTGCTTATTGTGAATATCATATGCTTGTTTTTACACCCTATAATGTTTAAGATGTCCTTTATTTATTACAGTGTTGTTAAGGTATTTTCTTGCACTGAGGTCTGCTTATTGTGAATATCATATGCTTGTTTTTGCACCCTGTAGTGTTTAACTTTTCCTTTCTGTCTTGCAGTGTTGTTAAGGTATTTTCTTGCACTGAGGTCTGCTTATTGTGAATATCATATGCTTGTTTTTGCACCCTGTAGTGTTTAACTTTTCCTTTCTGTCTTGCAGTGTTGTTAAGGTATTTTCTTGAACTGAGGTCTGCTTATTGTGAATATCATATGCTTGTTTTTGCACCCTGTAGTGTTTAACTTTTCCTTTCTCTCTTGCAGTGTTGTTAAGCTATTTTCTTGCACTGAGGTCTGCTTATTGTGAATATCATATGCTTGTTTTTACACCCTGTAGTGTTTAAGTTGTCCTTTATTTATTACAGTACTGGTAAGGTATTTTTTTACACTGAGGTCTGCTTATTGTGAATATCATATGCTTGTTTTTACACCCTATAATGTTTAAGATGTCCTTTATTTATTACAGTGTTGTTAAGGTATTTTCTTGCACTGAGGTCTGCTTATTGTGAATATCATATGCTTGTTTTTGCACCCTGTAGTGTTTAACGTTTCCTTTCTGTCTTGCAGTGTTGTTAAGGTATTTTCTTGCACTGAGGTCTGCTTATTGTGAATATCATATGCTTGTTTTTACACCCTGTAGTATTTAAGTTGTCCTTTATTTATTACACTGTTCCTTTCCTTTCTGTCTTGCAGTGTTGTTAAGGTATTTTCTTGCACTGAGGTCTGCTTATTGTGAATATCATATGCTTGTTTTTGCACCCTGTAGTGTTTAACTTTTCCTTTCTGTCTTGCAGTGTTGTTAAGGTATTTTCTTGAACTGAGGTCTGCTTATTGTGAATATCATATGCTTGTTTTTGCACCCTGTAGTGTTTAACTTTTCCTTTCTCTCTTGCAGTGTTGTTAAGCTATTTTCTTGCACTGAGGTCTGCTTATTGTGAATATCATATGCTTGTTTTTACACCCTGTAGTGTTTAAGTTGTCCTTTATTTATTACAGTACTGGTAAGGTATTTTTTTACACTGAGGTCTGCTTATTGTGAATATCATATGCTTGTTTTTACACCCTATAATGTTTAAGATGTCCTTTATTTATTACAGTGTTGTTAAGGTATTTTCTTGCACTGAGGTCTGCTTATTGTGAATATCATATGCTTGTTTTTGCACCCTGTAGTGTTTAACTTTTCCTTTCTGTCTTGCAGTGTTGTTAAGGTATTTTCTTGCACTGAGGTCTGCTTATTGTGAATATCATATGCTTGTTTTTGCACCCTGTAGTGTTTAACTTTTCCTTTCTGTCTTGCAGTGTTGTTAAGGTATTTTCTTGCACTGAGGTCTGCTTATTGTGAATATCATATGCTTGTTTTTACACCCTGTAGTGTTTAAGTTGTCCTTTATTTATTACACTGTTGGTAAGGAATTTTCTTGCACTGAGGTCTGCTTATTGTGAATATCATATGCTTGTTTTTGCACCCTGTAGTGTTTAACTTTTCCTTTCTGTCTTGCAGTGTTGTTAAGGTATTTTCTTGCACTGAGGTCTGCTTATTGTGAATATCATATGCTTGTTTTTACACCCTGTAGTGTTTAAGTTGTCCTTTATTTATTACAGTGTTGGTAAGGAATTTTCTTGCACTGAGGTCTGCTTATTGTGAATATCATATGCTTGTTTTTGCACACTGTAGTGTTTAAGTTTTCCTTTCTGTCTTGCACTGTTGACAAGGTATTTTCTTGCACTGAGGTCTGCTTATTGTGAATATCATATGCTTGTTTTTGCACCCTGTAGTGTTTAACTTTTCCTTTTTGTCTTGCAGTGTTGTTAAGATATTTTCTTGCACTGAGGTCTGCTTATTGTGAATATCATATGCTTGTTTTTGCACCCTGTAGTGTTTAACTTTTCCTTTCTGTCTTGCAGTGTTGTTAAGGTATTTTCTTGCACTGAGGTCTGCTTATTGTGAATATCATATGCTTGTTTTTGCACCCTGTAGTGTTTAACTTTTCCTTTCTGTCTTGCAGTGTTGTTAAGGTATTTTCTTGCACTGAGGTCTGCTTATTGTGAATATCATATGCTTGTTTTTACACCCTGTAGTGTTTAAGTTGTCCTTTATTTATTACACTGTTGGTAAGGAATTTTCTTGCACTGAGGTCTGCTTATTGTGAATATCATATGCTTGTTTTTGCACCCTGTAGTGTTTAACTTTTCCTTTCTGTCTTGCAGTGTTGTTAAGGTATTTTCTTGCACTGAGGTCTGCTTATTGTGAATATCATATGCTTGTTTTTACACCCTGTAGTGTTTAAGTTGTCCTTTATTTATTACAGTGTTGGTAAGGAATTTTCTTGCACTGAGGTCTGCTTATTGTGAATATCATATGCTTGTTTTTGCACACTGTAGTGTTTAAGTTTTCCTTTCTGTCTCTCAGTGTTGGCAAGGTATTTTCTTGCACTGAGGTCTGCTTATTGTGAATATCATATGCTTATTTTTACACCCTGTAATGTTTAAGTTGTCCTTTCTGTCTTGCAGTGTTGGTATGTCACTTTCTTGACTCTTTGAGCAGTGTGGACTCAATTATTATGTGTTTTTGCTGCACTGTGTTGCTGTCTGTTGCCACGTTTGTATGTATCGGCAGGTGTCTGCTTGTGCTTGCGGTTGGATCCTGATGGGCACCTTCAGGCCTGTTGGTAGTGGCCCTGCTAGGGAACTGGTCACACCTGAAGACTATGCCACGCACCTGCTGCTGTTGAAGCTCGTCAGGGGAGCTATTTAAGAGCATGGGGAAGCTCCCACCGGCGCGGTATTGAGTTGACTCCATGTTACTGTTTCTAGTGTTGTTAAGTGTATGCCTGCTGGAGTTTGGTGTCCTGACGGCTGCGTCTGTTGTTTTTCCTCGGGAGGAGAGCGGAACACAGGACGGCAGGACGCAGGGCGTGTGCAGAGACACGAGAGCAGAGAGCATGGAGCACAGACACTTGGGAGAAGGCACGACACAGGAGTTAAGGGAGCGCGCTGGAGATTTATTGTGTGTTACATTTACTTCACTGTAAATAAACACTGTTCACTGCACTAAGTCCAGCATTTGGGTCCTTTCTCCAACATCCCCACGGCTTTCCCTGGCAAACCGTGACAATATTTTTGATTAGTTTTTTACATCTTGTAATGTTTGACTTGGCCTTTCTGTCTTGCATTTTTGGTAAGTCACTTTCTTCTACTGAGGTCTGCTTATTGTAAATATCTTTTGCTTGTTTTTAACCCTTGTAATGTTTAAGCTTAATAATCAGAATAATGCTTTGATTTCTTAAAATAAATGATATCATACCTTTCTACTCGCGGTGGAGCAGAACCGAATACGGTATTCGGAAAGGTGCAAATAACGTGGTTTGCCAAAAGCTGCGTTTCCTCATGAGCCCGCAGTGCATGCCCGGGTGAGTGAGTGATGTGTAAAGAGGTGACTGACACAGGCTGCTCCACACAGCAATGAAGACAGCTCGGCTGAGCGACAAAAGACTTCGCTGCATCGCTACTTTTGTTGAATAGATTTTTGTACCTTAACTGGGTTCTGGAGGCAGTTTATAACTTTCGTGAAGCGGAGTTCGATCGGGAGTTTATTCCATTGCACTGCATTATTGGCATCTACAGTCGGGGGCTCTCATGTTTGCTCTGTTTACGTAGCTGTGTTAGCTCGGTAATTTAGACAATAGGCTTTTGACAGAGTAACATTAACGTTCAGTTAAAAAGGTTAAAACAATTGTCCTGATTTCGTATTTGAGGTAAGAGACAAACGACTGCAGGTCCATTGTGCGTCAAAACAATGATTTTATTTACACATGCGTGTGGTGGAGATGAGCTCTGCAAAACATCAGTCTCGATCTCCCCAGAACAATAAACGAGCAGTCGTATTTATAACGTAGTTGATGACGGACGTCATGCGTCAAAGCAGATAGATAACGTGCATCAGTTCCAGTAATCCCAAGCTTGGACACATTCAAAAAAGAACAGTTCCTTCCTCTGTTCCTCCGCCACCGCCAGATGCTTCCTGTTATTTCACTTACTGCACTTCAGAACAGAACATGAACATGCCGTTTACAAGCAAAACAAGTCTATATACTGTGTATGTGTGCACAGGCAGACTTATGTGTGTCTTGACCTCAGTGCATGACCTCACTCAACAAACAAAGACATTTTAGAAGTATACTTCCTGAGTCATCTGTTACCAGGCAGACTCCAATGCAGCAGGCTGCTGAACACACAGGCCTCTATTCTGTTTCTATATAATATGTGGTGTATTGTAAGCATGTATGCAATTCTTTCATAGCTTGGGTCACTTTAAATTACTCAATCGATCGGCCAGACGTCGCGCTGCCCGAAGCTTCTGACCATTAATTAACTGACCGAGCTTCAACTCTTTAATTAGCACAAAATGCAATATGGATAACATGATTACAGTTGCACCTGCAATGAAAGATTATTATGTGATTATGCTCACACCTGAAATACAGACTTTAATGTAACATCAACAGCTTCAATAAATGCTCTGATGAAATGATAATGATAAATGATAATGGTTATGAATAGTAACAGTAAAACAATTTTCTGATCTCCACACAATCCATGTGTAGTTGTGTCGAATTGTATGCATTTGTGGGAGTTATATAGAACGTTTAAGTTACTGACTTTTGCAGACAGCAAGATGTAGATGTTAACCTTAGCATAGCTCCCATCACTCATTAACCTTACTGAAACTCCCCACATGGATTTGGGCAACCAAATAGAAAAAAGAGTGTGCCTGCTGCTGAGCCACCTCTTGGTCCTCCACCAACCAAAAAAAACTTGCTCAAGTTCTATGTGGAAGCATAACACTTTTCCATGTGTTCCTGTTGCAACACAACTATTAGTAGGTCATTAACAAGAGTATAGAACTTAACTGCATGCTGAGGTGGCAATTCAGCCATTTGAGTCATGTTACAGAAGCTCATGAATGAATGAACATGGTGCAATAAAAGTACTTTTAGAAGTACATTTTTCCAAACACTTACATTTACTTAAATTTACTGGAGTAGGTGGGGTTAGGGGTTGCCACTTGCAGTGTGTAGCGCAGTCATGAATAACTACACACATCACGATGTAGTAATTAATGCCTACAGGTTTAGTATATCTACTCTTGTTGTTTATATTTGTTATAAGACTGCCGAATAGTAGTTAAAACAATAAAGATCTATTGTGCCAGTATCACCACGACTCTTTCTTGTGTTTTGAGAATAACGACTGAGAACATGCCATTTTGGGGCTACCAAAAAGTGATCGGGGCCTATAACTTGTGACTAAAGTACTTTTACTACTTCAAACTTGTTGGCTATCATCCAGAAGGGTTATATGTGACACATTATACCCAAACAGTCCCTTAGAAGTGCTGAATATCTTTTGAACATTAATACTGATAATATGCCATTTTCAAGCTGCCAAAAAGTGATTGGGGCCTATAACTTGTCACTGAAATATTTACACATCTGAGAAATGTGCAGAACACCACCTTCAGGATTCAGTCATCTAGTCAGAAAATGCATACAGGTAAATTCTTACAATAACCCCATTATGTTATGAAAAACAATTTTCTGTCATGGTAATTTCAAGATGATGTCAGTCCCATTCATTTACTTGGAGAATGCCTTGAAGAAGAAAAACAACAGCACTGGTTAGTGTTTAACAGTTTTACAGTACTCTTTTTCTCTGACCATGATCAGATCATTAACATTAAATATGTACTTTTATTTCATTACATTGTAAACATGATACACTTGCTTGCTGTCCTATACAGTAAAACCAACTACAGAATAATCAACACTGATAGGAAAGTGTTAAACTTGTCTTTCATTCAAAAGTTTAATGAAATCCATATAAAGGTAGACTACTGCAAAGGTACAAACAATATTTTAAAAAACATCACAAAAACTCAGAGGAGAGAAAACAGCAGCCAGTCTGAAAAAGATAACGAGGGACACTATGCTATTACTACATGGCAGGCTGACTAGGGGAGGCATTCAAGTCAGTTAATCTATAAGCATATTTAACATATTTAACACGTCAGCTGAGGTGCTGTAGAGCATAAATAATAAAACAATAAAAACAACAGAAGAAAGATAACAGAAGAAAATGCATGTCAATACTCAATCTAGTTTAAATGCTGAGGAATAAAAATGAAGTTTCAAATAGGGTTTGAAGATGACTTGAAGAGTTTAGGCACAGATACAGAAACAACCTCTTTTCTTTCAATTCTGAATTCAGAAACTGTTCCAAACTTTTCCCAGAGCAATTCAAGAGTGTCATCAGCATATAAAGGTTACATCATGTATGGGGCCCAGCAGTGGGCCCTGAGGAACTCCACAGGAGACCTTCAGAAAATCAGAATCAGTTTAATTTCCTTCGTATAGAGTATTTAAGGGTGTGTCATTCCTCTGATACCATCTCTCTCCTTTTTTATCAGTAACCTGTGATCTGTAGTTTCAAATATTTTTTTTTAGTAGTGTTCCTTTTTCTCTACTGCATTCAATATAGTTTCTGTTTATACTGTACCTGTTTGTCAGTGGTACCTTCTATTTTTTTACTAGCTACTGTCACGGTTTTTGAGTTTATTATGTTAAACTTTGGGGGTGGGGGGGGGGGATTTCTTGCTTAATTTCTTTTTTGCTTCCATGTTGCTTCCACGTAGGCAAAATGTAGTTTTGTAATTACGAATTTAGAGATTGGGTCTCTAAAATTAAAAGAGAACACCCCCACTATGAATTAACTTATGGAGCTCCAAAACAGAAAGCCAGCTCAAACTAAGTACAACCTAAAATAGTCAAAATATTATAGGAATTAAATGTGTGGATGAATGAACCTGACTTTTCAGAAATGTTTCTTTCAGTATGAAAAATGAATGCAAAAATTAGAGAAGAACTGGAACCACTACAGGACATTTACAACACTCGGGTCAAGAAGAGGGCACACAACATCATCAAGGACCGCACCCACCCACAGCACACACTGTTCACACTCCTGCCATCTGGCAGCATTACAGGAGGGTAAAAGCAGGGACAACCAGACTAAAAACCAGTTTCTATCCACAGGCCATCAGGCTACTGAATCACTGACTGATTGTTGAACTGTAATTATCTTTAACCAGTAAATTTGCAATTTTGTACATTTATATACAACATAACACAACTTCATACAATATAAACATCTTATTATTGCATATTTATCATATGCAAACATATCACTTGTGTTACGTTATTTATTATTTTCTATGCTATTTTCTATGCTCAGAGTTACGTTTATTCTTTATTTTAGTTAGTTGCTATTTAGTTGTGTGAAGGGAACCCACAAAGGAAGAACTTCATTGCTCTATGTAACTACTGTGTTATGCTGTGTACATGACAATAAACTTCTTGAATCTTGAATCCAGGGCATATTTGGACAAACAAGCTTTAACATCACCCAATCTCACACACCCACACAAGGTCCTTCCAGAGAAACTGCATTCTGCTACTGGTTATTCAAACCAATAAATGACCACAAATTCAGTGCTGAGACAGACTCTGACTTTGTGACGTGTCATGAAATTACATCAGTTCAATTACAAATAACAGTGATCACTACAGAGAAGTGCTTTTCTTGGCATGACATTACATTGCTGTCAGTGGATACCCAAGTATACTGCAAAAAACAGACTCTGCCGTCAGACAGAGACAGATAGAAAAAAGCATGCAAGAGCAGCAATGGTACAACAAAAACAGCCACACTGGTTTACAAAAGGTTCGTTCAGAGTGCAGCCAATGAGAATCAATAATGGAATCAGAACAGGTACATTCTTATCAATTCCCATCTGTAAATATGATCTGGGTGGGTGAACTTCCATAGGAATCTTGAGCTGTTCTGATTTCCTGGGGCTGAAGAACAGTTGGGCTCTGTTCCAGAAAACAGATCTGACTTTTGGTTCCATGACAAAGATCAGTGTTGATCATTGTCTTACAGTATGCGGCTAAAGCAAACAGTGATCACAGTAATGTGCATTAAATGTCTCATTGAGGAAGAGCAGGCTGTAAACCCGTCTTACTGTCAAAACAGTCACAGACGTTTAATTATGAAGACAAAGCTGGAGAAAGCAATTCTGACTTCACCGTGTCCACAACGTGCTGTGTGTGTCCTTCACTGATGGCAGCCTGGTTATAAAAGAGTTCATGTTAAATAATAGACTAATATCTAAGCATGATTTTAACGTTTTTAAAGTGCTCTGACATGTGCTTTAAATAGTCTGTGGATGCTGATGAGGTGTGTCACCTCAGGAAGACCCAGCTCAACTGGTTTACAGTTCATTTGTCACTGCTCAAGTAAAAAGAGTTCATGAGCAGACACATTAAAACGTGACCTCTGTTCTGTAGCGACTGACAATGCAGCCAACAAAAACAGAAATAACTCACTGAATTGCACACAACAGGAGAAAAAGACTGGTACGTGTGAGATTTCCCACTATTTCTTGAAGTCAGTATGGCAAATACACTATACAGACAAGAGTACCACCTAAAAAAAACACATAGAGAAGCAGCTCATCCAGTCTTTATCGAGCTTACTTTGTGCACTATGTACTGACCCAGCAGGCCTGTGCCAAATATGTATTTTAATAATAATAATAATAATAATAATAATAATAATAATAATACAGCAGATTTTTTGTATCAATAACTTCTCAGTAATTCTGAGCAATCATTTCAGTTTGTTTTTGAAGGTTTGATCATATGTAAGCCGTTCTCCGTTTCCCTCTCCTGTGAACAGCTGCTCTAAATCAGATACAAAAACCGGAGCGGAGCAGCAGGAGGGAGACAGAAAGCTCTTGCTCCTGTTTAAACAGCTGATATATTTTTACACTAAACATCATGAATCAAGGACCAGCTGATCTTACTGTGAGCGAGGATCACAAACACCGGGACGAGCTTCATTTCCCACTACAATCGAATCCAGAACAAGCCGAACCGCTGCACCGCTCAAAGCAAAAACAAAAAAGCATAAAAAACTTTCTCTTTCACTTTCCATTAGACTTTTGATCCCAATCCCAAGAGACTTAAAATCCCAGTGACTAATGGTATTGGCATTTTAATAGCAATATTGATATGGTTTCACTGCATGTGTAGGCAGGGGTGGTGATATATTTACATTCATGCAGTAACACTTTTACAGTGGACATGAAACACTACATATATAAAAGTTAATGGTGCCCTGCTCTAAAAAACTGTCATAGATTTAAAACTGTCTGTGAACCTCTAGGATGTAAATTAGCATTTATAAACACAGTGTTTCATGTCAAATCTGTGATTGTGAAGTATTTCAATGTTTAGGAGTGGATTAAAAGATTAATTTAATTTTTGTGACACATCCATTATTAGGATTATTCGGTATTTATAGTGCACTTCTCAACACTGTAACAGGAGTGTATGGTAGCACAAAAGTCTACAGTTACACTTTTTCATTGGCTCTGCGGTTCAGTACGGCTGAGCTGAATAGACTGAAGCCTAAATGGTTTTCCTCCTTCATTATCAATAAAGCCTTTCTCTTATAGCATCTCTGACTGTAGTGTTTTCAGTCACAGAGATCATATTTACATATTAACATATTGAGCCTCATCAGGGGCATCACAAAGATGTTGTTCAAAAGGTGTAATCCAGATACCAACAGGAAACTTGACTACCAAAATACACTTTTCAGCATGCTCCAACCCACTGCTCTCCTCTCCAAACTGTCATGAGCCGAGGAAGCGTCTGGTGTTTTTCCGCTCTCATCCTGTGTCTACCTGTGTCTGCCCTGGTTCCTCACCTGCCATCCACTGATGACAATGCACTTAAGCCCAGCGCAGTCGTCTATTCTCTGCCAGTTTGTCAGCTACCTCTGGTGGTAACCAGGCATATCATTATCTATCTATGATTGTTGCAGATGTTTAAACACTCAAAAGTAACTGGAAGTTGCACTGAAGTAATGCATATATTTATTCAGGCTTGACCTCAAATCCTTCAGTCATTTAGAAAATAATAAGGTCAAACTCACAACTTCTGCTGTTTGAATTTGTTCTTCAACATTATAAAACTAACTTTACAACATGAGACTGTGCAAGAGATAGATTTCAAACTGAAGGGAAGTGAATTGGTGCTGTCAAACTAAGCCAAAAGAAGTGGTAACACATTTTGAGCGATAACATGACATCTTTGGCGGAGACGGGTCAGTGTAGATCCCCCTGCATCTCAGAGGGCAGTAATCATGTTTTCTTTACTGTGTAGGCGGATCATGAAGATGGTGTTTCCTACATCTCCATCAGCTACACCAACAAGGCTAACGGTGAAAATAAAGTAATGCATATGATATGTTTCTGGCTTCATCAGTGCATTAGTAAATGATGTTTTCACTGTGTTGTGTTACATCTGGTGAAACATCCTGTGCTCTGTGTGCTTCCAGGTTTGGGGTAAATGTGACAGTGATGAGACAGTTACCTACTCCACTGTGAAAGCTTCCTCCACAGATCCCAGCAGCCTCTATGCTACCATAGAGTAAACAAAAAGGAAACTTAATCATCAGGTCATTGCTTCTGTGAAAAAGCTTCGTCCCTATAAGAATTATCGGTTTGCTCAGTTTAAAAGGAGGAAGCAGCTGTGTGAGTGCTTAAAAAGCAGAATTTGTGACACATTTTGTTTTGTAACATTTGAAAGGCTTTCATTTTTATTTTATCTTTTGTTCAAAGTTTTGAAATGATGTACATAGATGTTTTTATAAAGCTATTTGCCTGTAAATTTTCTAAAACTGCAGTAATTTATAAGTTTAGTTTCATGTTTTCCATAAACAATCATTCAAACATTTGTGTCTCATTACTGTAAGCATCAAAAGCAGGATTAAATGGAATCAGGCATCAGAGTGGGAGGATATGTCTTTACCTGTATGACATACAGAATTTTACATGAATGAATGTGAAAGTTTTATTATGTTGGTTGCATTTCTCTACTGAAAACAAACCTTCCCTCTGGTGAGCAGGTTTTTTCACAAAGGGCTTAAACTTATCTAAATGAAGAAATTCAGTTCAAGACACCTGAGACTGATCATGAATCAGGACACATACATATGAGAGTTAAAGTGAAAGGAGACAATATCCACTGCAAGTTTAGAATATCTAAAGGACACACAGGCTACACACACAGTGACATTAAACTGCTCTGTGTCCACATATGAAGAATACAAATACACTGTGAAATGACTATATAACAATGACAATGGCGTGTGGATATCAGTCTACCTGCTCAGCTAGTGTGACCTTTACAACATCTGATCATATTTACACATCCAACAATTGTTGGAGATTTTGTAGTGCAAAGTGACACATGGTGGAAAAGGTGGACGGTGGATGTTTTTCCCATTGACTGACTTGGAGAGTGGCCTAACAAAGTAAATAACAGCACTGGTCAGTGTTGAACAGATTTAAGCACCTGCTCCGATCAAAGTTTAGTGTTGGATTATTTAGACCTTGATCAGATCAATAACATTGAACAAATACATTTATTTCATTACATGACAAGCTTATTGTCATCTGTGAAGTCAGTGAAAACAGTTGTTCAGTAAAGTTACAGTCATGACCACAACCATACCCAAGTATATTACTTTAACCAGGACTAATGAACTTTCCCTGAACCTGCAAAAGTTTTTGGACCTTAGGTGTTTTTTTAACCACAAGGGTGTATAGACAAAATACAACAATAGGAAACCCAACAACAGTGTTTTCAGTTTGGAATTATATTGGATATTATATTATTTAGATTTATATATTATATTTTCTATTACATTTTCTGTTCTGTCTTTTTTGGATTGTTCTCTTTTATTTACAGTTTTATTTTTGTTGCCTTGCACTTTCTAATAAATTTCACTTCCTTTGTATTTGCCTCCTTGATTAGTTGCAGCAGTGTTTGTTTTCCCATCTAGTTTACCTTCCTTCATTACCTGTTGTGTATTTAAACACACGTTTCTACTGGAGTGTATACTTGCTTAATCGATTAGTTGCGGCAGTGTTTGTTTCCCTTTCATTTCCTGTGGATGTAACCACTCATTCTGTTCTATGCTTGCTGTCTGTCTGCTTGTGAGATTTCCTGTTGTATATTCAGTTTTGTTTGATGGATATTGTTATCTGGTCCCTGTTGGATTTTTCCTTGCCCCAATAAAAGTTTGGCTTTTGTTTTGGATCCACACTTTTCATTCAACATCACTGTTTTGTTATTAGTTTTATGTCTAGTAGTCGAGTGTATAATGGAAGATGTTAGGCTGAAGTTCCCCATGTAACATTCTATTTTTATTCATTTATTTTTTACCAGTTTCGTTTATTTTTGTAACAATTACTGTTGTCCAGAAGGGGGTGCTGTATAATAATTGCAAGAAACTAAGCTACCAAATAGACACATACACTAGCTGGTTTAAAACAAATACAAAAGAAAATGAAGAACTTTTTTTTTCATATTTTATTTTTTCATAAATGAGTGTTCTTTATGTAAATAAGATGCCAGTGATGTTTCTTTAAGCAAAGCAAATTAAAATTGTTGCAGTCCAAAAAAATGAAAAAATAAACATCCAAATTCAAACTCTCTCTGCTTAAGTATGTCATTAACCTGCACTCTGAAAAGTAATGGTAACATTTCTACTTCTCTGGCATATTCTCAGTAGATCTTTCTCTTTCCTTTACTGTCAGAGATGGAGATAAAGTCACTTTGGAGGAAAGGAAAACAAAGGAACAAAGGAAGCAAAACCCAAGACAATGCACACATGGAACACATGCTCAACAAAATAAGACAGGAAATGAGAAAGCTAAACAGGGGTGCTAGTTTCAGTCATTATGCAAATCCAGTGTTATAAGGATGGGGAAAGGATGAGACTAAAGCAGTCACTTGGATGAGTGACACTGAAAATGTGAAAACCTGCCACTGCATCCACATGAACAGAACTAGCTTTTACATTACACTTGGTGTTCGCTCGCTCTGCGGTAGAGTATCACTTCCTGTTCCTGCTCAAACACAGTGGTGTTTCTGAGTAGCTTATTTGCTTAGCAATTTAATTAACAACTTTTAAATACATTCTTCTTTCATAGTATAATCTTCACGTGCTTCATCCGAAGCACACTTTCTGTGTACTCACTACCTAATTTATAGCCAAAGTATTCACTCACTGTCTCTGTACTGTTTCGCTAGCTTAGCTTAGCTCGTAGCCGACTCGTTAGCACCATGGCTACTTCACCTGTCCCTCCTGCACTTTCTTGCTCATTGTGTCAGATGTTTAGTTACTCCTCAGCCTCCTTTAGCAGTAATGATATCTGTAACAAATGTAGCATATTTGCAGCTCTGGAGGCCAGGATTACTGAATTGGAGACTCGGCTTCGCACCCTTCATTCACCCGTAGCTAGCCAGGCCCCTGTAGCTGGTGCAGCCGAAGATAGCGTAGGCCCCGCTAGCTGTTCCCCGGCAGACCCCAAGCAGCTGGGGAAAGAGGGCGGCTGGGTCACGGTGAGGAGGAAGCATAGTCCTAAACAGAAGCCCCAGGTACACCACCAACCCGTTCATGTGTCTAACCGTTTTTCCCCACTCGGTGACACACCCGCCGGGGGTCAAACTCTGGTAATTGGTGATTCTGTTCTCAGACATGTGAAGCTAGAGACACCGGCAACCATAGTCAATTGTCTTCCAGGGGCCAGAGCAGGCGACATTGAAGGAAATTTAAAACTGCTGGCTAAGGGTAAACGTAAATTCAGTAAAATCATAATTCACGTCGGCAGTAATGACACCCGGTTACGCCAATTGGAGGTCACTAAAATCAATATTGAATCGGTGTGCAACTTTGCTAAAACAATGTCGGACTCTGTAGTTTTCTCTGGTCCCCTCCCCAATCAGACCAGGAGTGACATGTTTAGCCGCATGTTCTCCTTAAATTGCTGGCTGTCTGAGTGGTGTCCCAGAAACGATGTGGGCTTCATAGATAATTGGCAAACCTTCTGGAGGAAACCTGGTCTTGTTAGGAGAGACGGCATCCATCCCACTTTGGATGGAGCAGCTCTCATTTCTAGAAATATGGACAAATTTATTAAACCCCCCAAAATATGACTATCCAGAGTTGGGACCAGGAAGCAGAGTTGCAGTCTTACACGCCTCTCTGCAGCTTCTCTCCTCCTGCTACCCCCCCAAAAACCCATCTCCATAGAGACTGTGTCAGCTTCCAAAAAGACAAAAAACAAACTAAAAACCAGCAACAAACAACTTAAACATAAACAATCAAAAAGAAAGAACAATACAGTATCCACATCTGAACCAAAGAGTAAAACAGTGAAATGTGGATTATTAAATATTAGGTCTCTCTCCTCCAAGTCTCTGTTAGTACATGACTTAATAATTGATCAACAAATTGATTTACTCTGCCTTACAGAAACCTGGTTGCAGCAGGATGATTATGTTAGTTTAAATGAATCAACACCCCCGAGTCATTCTAACTACCAGAAACCTCGAAGCACAGGCCGAGGGGGCGGTGTGGCAGCAATTTTTCACACCAGCCTATTAATTAATGAAAGACCAAGACAGACTTTTAATTCATTTGAAAGCCTGATGCTTAACATTGTCCACCCCAGCTGTGAAACTCAGAAACCAGTCTTACTTGTTATCATCTATCGTCCACCTGGGCCTTACACAGAGTTTCTGTCTGATTTCTCAGACTTTATATCTAATTTAGTTCTGAGCTCAAATAAAATAATTATTGTGGGTGATTTTAACATCCATGTAGATGCTAAAAATGACAGCCTCAACATGGCATTTAGTCTGTTATTAGACTCAATTGGCTTCTCTCAAAATGTAAAAGAACCCACCCACCACTTTAATCACACTCTAGATCTTGTTTTAACATATGGCATAGAAACTGAACATTTAACAGTGTTTCCTGAAAACCCTCTCCTGTCTGATCATTTCCTGATAACATTTACATTTACAATAATTGATTACACAGCGGTGGAGAGTAGATTTTATCAAAGTAGATGTCTTTCTGAAAGCGCTGTAACTAAGTTTAAGAATATAATCCACCCACTGTTATCATCTTCAATGCCCTGTACCAACACAGAGCAGAGCAGCTATCTGAACGCTACCCCAACAGAGGTTGATTATCTTGTTAATAATTTCACCTCCTCACTACGTACGACTCTGGATACTGTAGCTCCAGTGAAAACTAAGGTCTCTAATCAGAAGTACCTGACTCCGTGGTATAATTCTCAAACACGTACCCTAAAGCAGATGACTCGTAATCTGGAGAGGAAATGGCGTGCCACAAATTTAGAGGATCATCATTTAGCCTGGAGAAATAGTTTGCTGCTTTATAAGAAAGCCCTCCGCAAAGCCAGAACATCTTACTATTCATCACTGATTGAAGAAAATAAGAACAACCCCAGGTTTCTCTTCAGCACTGTAGCCAGGCTGACAAAGAGTCAGAGCTCTGTTGAGCCAACCATCCCTTTAACGTTAACTAGTAATGACTTCATGAACTTCTTCACAAATAAAATTTTTATCATTAGAGAAAAAATTACCAGTAATCATCCCACAGATGTAATATTATCTACAGCTACTCTTAGTACCATTGATGTTAAGTTAGACTCTTTTTCTCCAATTGATCTTTCTGAGTTAACTTCAATAATTACTTCCTCCAAACCATCAACGTGTCTTTTAGACCCCATTCCTACAAAACTGCTCAAAGAAGTCCTGCCATTGATTAATTCTTCGATCTTAAATATGATCAACCTATCTCTAATGGTCGGCTATGTACCACAGGCCTTCAAGCTGGCTGTGGTTAAACCTTTACTCAAAAAGCCATCTCTAGACCCAGCAGTCTTAGCTAATTATAGGCCAATCTCCAACCTTCCTTTCATATCAAAAATCCTTGAAAGAGTAGTTGTCAAACAGCTAACAGATCATCTGCAGAGGAATGGTTTATTTGAAGAGTTTCAGTCAGGTTCCAGAGCTCATCACAGCACAGAAACAGCTTTAGTGAAGGTTACAAATGATCTTCTTATGGCCTCTGACAGTGGACTCATCTCTGTGCTTGTCCTGCTAGACCTCAGTGCAGCGTTCGATACTGTCGACCATAATATCCTATTAGAGCGATTACAACATGCTGTAGGTATTACAGGTACTGCACTGCAGTGGTTTGTATCATATCTATCTAATAGACTCCAATTTGTGCATGTAAATGGAGAGTCCTCTTCACCCACTGAGGTTAATTATGGAGTTCCACAGGGTTCAGTGCTAGGACCAATTCTGTTTACATTATACATGCTTCCCTTAGGCAGTATCATTAGAAGACATAGCATACATTTTCACTGCTATGCAGATGACACCCAGCTCTATCTGTCCATGAAGCCAGATAACACACACCAATTAGTTAAACTGCAGGAATGTCTTAAAGACATAAAGACCTGGATGGCCGCTAACTTTCTGCTTCTTAATTCAGATAAAACTGAGGTTATTGTACTCGGCCCTGAAAATCTTAGAAATATGGTATCTAACCAGATTCATACTCTGGATGGTATTACCTTGGCCTCCAGTAACGCTGTGAGGAACCTTGGAGTCATTTTTGACCAGGACATGTCCTTCAACGCACATATTAAACAAATATGTAAGACTGCTTTCTTCCATTTGCGCAACATCTCTAAAATTAGAAATATCCTGTCTCAGAGTGACGCTGAAAAACTAGTTCATGCATTTATTACTTCCAGGCTGGACTGCTGTAATTCATTATTATTAGGATGTCCAAAAAACTCACTGAAAAGCCTTCAGCTAATCCAAAATGCTGCAGCAAGAGTACTGACAGGGACTAGAAGGAGAGAGCATATTTCTCCTGTTTTGGCTTCCCTTCATTGGCTTCCTGTTAAATCTAGAATTGAATTCAAAATCCTGCTCCTCACATACAAGGTCTTAAATAATCAGGCCCCATCTTATCTTAATGACCTTGTAGTACCATATCACCCTATTAGAGCACTTCGCTCTCGCTCTGCAGGCCTACTTGTTGTTCCTAGAGTATTTAAAAGTAGAATGGGAGGCAGAGCCTTCAGTTTTCAGGCCCCTCTTCTGTGGAACCAGCTTCCAGTTTGGATTCGGGAGACAGAAACTATCTCTACTTTTAAGATTAGGCTTAAAACTTTCCTTTTTGCTAAAGCATATAGTTAGGGCTGGACCAGGTGACCCTGAATCCTCCCTTAGTTATGCTGCAATAGACGTAGGCTGCCGGGGGATTCCCATGATGCATTGAGTTTTTCCTTTCCAGTCACCTTTCTCACTCACTATGTATTAATAGACCTCTCTGCATTGAATCATATCTGTTATTAACCTCTGTCTCTCTTCCACAGCATGTCTTTTATCCTGTCTTCCTTCTCTCACCCCAACCGGTCGCAGCAGATGGCCGCCCCTCCCTGAGCCTGGTTCTGCCGGAGGTTTCTTCCTGTTAAAAGGGAGTTTTTCCTTCCCACTGTCGCCAAAGTGCTTGCTCATAGGGGGTCATATCATTGTTGGGTTTTTCTCTGTATCTATGAAGCGCATTGAGGCGACTTTTGTTGTGATTTGGCGCTATATAAATAAAATTGAATTGAATTGAATTGAATTAAGGGAGGAATAAAGCCAAAGCAACTAGGACCTGAGAACTAAATACACAAAGGACTACAGGAAGTTAATATGAATATCATACAAACCAGGAATCACAATGAATATTTAAATAAACAAAGCACAACATTTTTTTTTTAGGTTGCAAGAAAGTAAAGCAATCTAAAATACAAAATATTCCCACTTATGTTTATTCTGGTCATTTGTGGATAACACCTCCCCCGCTCTGCTGCTGCTAATTAAAAATGAATTAAACAAGCTAAATCATTAAGAGGCTATTATAAAACCATTTACATACATCTGTAATTTATCATTTCAAACTGGTCGATTTCCAGACAGAATGAAAATAGCAAAAGTTATACCTCTATACAAATCTGGAAACAAACACCATTTCACAAACTACAGGCCTGTCTTTTTACTACCTCAATTCTCAAAAGTTCTTGAAAAACTGTTTAAAAACAGACTGGAAAAATTTATAGATAAACATAAACTACTCACTGAGAGTCAGTACGGATTCAGATCAAGCAGATCAACATCATCGGCACTATTAGATTCAATAGAATACATCACAAATTCCATAGACAAAAAGCAATATGTGGCTGGGTTATTCATAGACTTGACAAAGGCATTTGACACTATAGATCATGATATATTAATAAGAAAACTGGAACGTTATGGTGTCAGAGGGGTAGTTTTAGATTGGGTCCGGAGTTATTTAAGTGACAGAAAGCAGTTTGTGAAAATAAATGGTGGTTGCTCCTTATGTATGGACATTGCTTGTGGTGTACCCCAAGGGTCAGTTTTGGGTCCAAAATTCTTCAACTTGTACATTAACGACATCTGTAAAGTGTCCAAAGTATTAAAAATGGTTCTCTTTGCTGACGATACAAACATTTTTTGCTCTGGTGATGATCTGCAGAATTTATTGGAGGATATGACTAATGAAATAAGTAAAGTGAAGTTCTGGCTTGATAAAAATAAATTATCATTAAATTTGAATAAATCTAAACTGATGTTATTTGGAAATAGTAGTTTAAATACAAATGCAAAGATTCAAATAAATGGTGTTGATATTGAAAGAGTCAGTGAAAATAAATTTCTGGGGGTAATAATAGATGAAAAACTTAACTGGAGAGCTCACGTAAGATATATTCATTCCAAAGTATCACGAAGCATTGCAGTACTAAACAAGGCAAAACAGGTATTTGACAGAACATCACTTCATATTCTATACTGTTCACTGGTTTCACCATACTTAAGCTATTGTGCAGAGGTCTGGGGCAATAACTATAAAACCACATTACATTCACTTTTTACTCTTCAAAAAAAAGCAATTCGAATCATCCACAATGCAGGTTATAGGGAACATACAAACTCACTATTTTTGCAGTCTGAAATTGACGATATAGTGAAATTCCAAACAGCACAAATTCTATTCAAAGCAAAAAATAAAGAACTGCCAGGTAATATTCAGAGTATGTTTTTTTTGAAAGAAGGAAGTTATAATTTAAGGGGTTTTTGTAACTTCAAAACAATGAAGGTACGTACTACAAGAAAAGGCTTTTGTGTTTCTGTTCATGGAGTGAAACTATGGAACAGTCTGAATATGGAATTAAAGCAATGTCCAAACATAAAACTGTTCAAAAAGAGTTATAAAAATATGATCTTCTCAAACTATAAAGAAAAGGAAAATATTTAAATTAAGTGAATGTCTCTATTTAAAGACGAACAAACAAACAAAAAACTCATGATGTGATATTACAGTAAATAGTATATCAGAAATCTGTTCACTATTTTTATTACAAATTATATCAGTAAGGAAGCTGACTAAATATTATCTGATAATTTATGGCAAAGGGGTGGGATTAAATAAGTGTATACTTCTTCCCACTCCCTTTCAACATGTATGTTTTTTTGTATGTAATTTGTATAGTATTTTTTTTCTCTCTTATTTTCTTTTCTAAATGTACTTGTATATTGTTCACATGTTGAAATAAATTACCAAAAAAAAAAAAAAAAAAAGAGCAAAGTCTTGCTTACCATCACCAACATGGATTCTGTTAAACACTGAACAAGCAATATGAGTTTGCACAAGACAATTGGTACAAATACATACTTTGATATATGGCAGTGGGCAGGAAGTGTGCTGTGGCTTTAGTGGAGATAAAACTCTACAACACATTATTTAATATCCTATAAAATTACTCTTATTTACCTCCACCAAAATTAGGAAGACTGCAGTGTCAGTTTGGTTGAGAAGGGGTCTACACATTTGAAAAACTGAGGGAATTCATATGATCTACATTAAAAAATAAATACAAGAAATAACCATAACATTGAAAATAACCACAGCCTGAATGAGGAGGAGACAGGAAGTAAACTAGATAGGCATGTGTCTTTGACAAGTACAACAGAGTTTGCCAGTTATAGATGTGACAAAATGAGAAGGAAAACCAGAACAAAACGTGATGATTGAACACAAATTCTTCAACATTTCTCTGTTTTTGTTGCTTCTTTATTCAGGTAAGGAAACCTTTACAAATACTCTAAAACATAATTTTTACTTAATATCAACAACAAATTTCAAACACACATTTTCAGATATGAAAATTAATTAGCTTTGCAAACCTCTTCCTACTGTAACACTTTATCAGCATCTAACTTACTGATTAGATTATTGTTAAGATTAACAGATGCATTAAGAAGTTTTGAATAATTCACTGTCTTAATGATAGACGTCTGATATTGATAAGTATGTTCAGTTACAATAGTCACCAAACTCTTGTTTTGTCTCAATTAATAGGTGTAATTTCTACATCAATTTTCTTTTACCTACTTTAGCTTTTATGCTGTGATACTTTCTGTTTGCTTTCTGCATTTATTTTTATATTCCTCCTTTGGAGTCTTTGTGGAGCAAATCAGCTGAACTTGTTGTTTTGAACTGGTTGTTAAGAGAAAGCTGAAAGTCTTTATGAGGACATCATGATTCACTAATTAAAGGAAGCTCTCCGTGTATCTAGATGTATTACAAGGTCTGTGTTTTTTTATATTTGTGCTTCAGTTTGAAGGTAAGGATACATGTAACATGTAAGAGATTTTTTTTCTTCTTTTGAGTTTTACTTTATTTTGAAATCCAAGAGAGCTGGGCTTTTGTTTGACAACCCAAATCAAGTTTTTTGTTAGTTCTTTTGTAATAAGAATGTAAATCGTCTCCGTTCAGACAAGTATTGTTTTTTTTCTCTGTTATATTCTCAGGAGATCTAAGTGGAGATCTTTCACTCTCCTTCACTGTCAGAGATGGAGATAAAGTCACTTTGCCTTGTGAAAACGTGGTCAAAAATCATCACAACTGTGACACTACCACCTGGCTCTTCATTCATTCAAGAGGCACACCAGCAGTAGAGCTGGTTAATCTTGGACAGATCAAAGAAACAGTCAAATCAGACAGACTGAGTGTTACAGCAGAATGTTCAGTGGTTATAAAGAAGGTCACAGCTGAGGATGTTGGTCGTTACACCTGCAGACAGTTTAGAGGCAATCCAGGGAGACAGCAAGGTCCAGATGCTGTGGTTTATCTGTCTGATGTCATCAGTAAGTATTTACACCACAATATGTTGGAGTTCAAACTGTGTTGTTAGAGCAACATAATGAAACATTACATTTAGTGAAAAGAAATGTATTCATACTTTTTAATTCTTCTTGCGTTTATCTTCACCAGTGACTAGAAGAGCAGGGATCAGGTGACTTTAAACTGCTCTGTGCAGGTACATGGACATTGTGAACACAAAGTGAAGTGGATCCATTACAGTGAAGGTCTGAATAGAGATTACTCA
Organism: Perissodus microlepis; assembly: GCF_051167445.1. NCBI lineage: Eukaryota > Metazoa > Chordata > Actinopteri > Cichliformes > Cichlidae > Perissodus > Perissodus microlepis. Next base: position 101,714 of record NW_028182052.1, on the reverse strand, counting down.
AACATAAAAACATTACAGTCGTCCTGCTCTGCTACTGTGACTTTTGTAAATTCTTTATACAGTCACATATCTAACTCTGACTGTAAGTGTAACGTAACAACAGAAGATGACAAAGAGCAGCTTTTTACCTTCAGCCCTCATTCATCAGGTAAGAAAGGAGGAGAGATTTTAATGATTATGATGAACTTTTGAAAGTAACTTCACATTATTTGCTTATTTTAACAACTTAAAGTTTTAACTGACAGACAATTTATACAGACAATTTATTAGTGAAAGGTCCACTGAATCTTCTTTTTTCATTTAGGTGAAGAAACAATTACAACAGTTAAATTGGAAATCACAATTGGAAATACAATAAGAGCAGGTCTGGGGACAAAAGAGTTGGAAAGCATGGAAGGTTCAAGAAAATTACAAAGTAATGCCAACTTGTCCTCTGTATCATTTTTCCTCCGCTTTCTGAATTTCAGAATGAAAAGTTTGAGGTTTGTGTTGTGTGTTTTGCAAAGAAAAATACATTTAAAATATGCTTTTCGTGTTTTCTTTATCTTCCCAGGCTGGTCCTTGTACAGGCTCATCATTGTGGCTCTGGGTTTAGCAGCACTTAATGCTGCTGTTGTGATCGTCAACATCTGGATAAGAGTTGGTGAGAATAACCATATATGAACAAGATTTTGTTTGTGGAAGCTAAAGTTGACTCCTTACTTGGTCCTTTTAGGGAAAAAAGCACAGATGGAGGAAAACACGGTGAGTTTGTTAACTTTTTTCGGACAAAGTATACACAATAAATAGGCGATCACACTGAATTTTGGATAAAACTGTATTTTCTGGCTCATGAACAAATAGAACCCATCAGGATAAAAGAAAATCTTTACTTTGTCGGCTTATTAGTCTGATTGTGCTAAATGCAAAACGCAGTTACAGTTTTAATGACGTTCATTATTCTGTATTTTACAGATCTGCAAAGATGAGGTTGATGATGGAGCAGTGAACTATGAAAATGTCCAATCTTCTGATGAAGTTTGACCGACCCTCCTGCTTCTGGCAGATCTCACATATCAGCACATCAACGTGCTGTATATTTCTTTTTACCTTCATACTCAACCTTTTAAACAGAAACTCGTGCTCTTGCTTCAGTCACAGTTTGGATAACGATACTGAAACTGTGATACTCTCCTACTTTGAAAACCAAAGTGACTTTTATAAAAATAACTTCCTGCATCAGCTGTAAAAAGCTTCTTGTTTTGTTTTTTGAAGTGACCAGTATTTTTAATGGTTTTTCAACATTTATGTGCTTTGTCTCAGAATCCTTGAGGACAGCCTGGAAATTTTGTTGATAAACTTGGATAAAGATTTCTCCCCGATTCAAAAATTTACCAGCCATTTTCCCTCTACCTTTCTGTTGTAGCAGCAGAGGCTAGAGCTTAGTTTTATCACTCTGTGTGAGGAAGAGCTGATTTAATCAGAACTAAACATCTTTCTGCTTCCGTAATTGCCCCCTGCTGTTCGACCCCTTTTAGAAAGGCTTTCCTTCTAGTGTACACGCGTAGTCAACACATCAAAGAGGAGACTTCAAACACACAAAAACTAACAAAAAATACAACTTTTTATTCATTTATTTTGTAAGAATTTTGACTTGAATGTAGCTCATTTTCATTAGAAAAAAAGAGACTTGAGAGAAACGCATTTTTATGAAAGTCAGGCATTTTGATTTAATATTCACATTTTGTTTTGATTGCCACACAATAGCTTCACTTGTTCTAAAGGCTCACCAGCTTTTACACATTTCCCTGAGCGATGGCTTTCTCACAAAGTTTACACATGCAACCCGGACAGGTATTATGCCTTAAGTCACAGCTGCAGACTGAGACTCTTGTCTCTGTCTCAGTGCTACTACACACATTTGATGGACTAACAGGTTGTTCCTTCATCTCTTCCATCAGGAACAGAGCCCCCGGGCTCTCTCCCAGGGAACTGCAGCCACCGCTGAACAGCATCATTCCCAAAGTCAACAAGCTTTGCAATAGCTTTAAATGTCTGCATTAAAATGGGAAAGTCTGACACCATTATCCTCAGTCAAAAATCCTTTTTAAGCTGCTGTTTTCCTAGTTAAGCCTAATTTGTGTGCCCAGGTACATCCAATGTATTTTAATAAGCATATCTGTGACAAAAGGGATTCTGCTCTGTACAAAAGTTTAAAAAGTCAAAGTAAACATCTGTCATTTCAGCTATATACAGTATAGTATATAGAGAGACGAGACTACGAGGCTCCAATTACATCAGTGCAAAAAACCAAATAGATATAAGAACAGTAAGAAAATAGATATACACTTTATACACTAAATATAAACAAAAGTACGTCTTTGTGTTTCCATTTAAACAGAAAAAAACAGATGAAATGGGATGGAGAAGGTGTACATAAATTATACAACATACCACAGTACGTTGCACATAAATATTGTTTCTATAAAACACAACATATTTTGTTTTGGACAGCTCTGATAATGTAAAAATGTTTTCGAGATCCTATATTATTTGAAAGTACGTATTGTGACTCTGTGGAAAAGCATCAGAATCAAGGAACTAATGTGAGCAAGAAGGCACCGTACCGTACTGTGGTCGAAACTTAAAATAAGCTGTGGTCCATTGACACCAAAAGTGATTCAGGTGTTACTCCACCTGTTTATAATCTCTCACACCCAATAAAATGTGTTAAATAGGGGCGATGTTGCAGTGACACCAAACTCCTCATCATGCAACTTTAACCTGTAACGTGCAGTTTACCTGCATAAAATGGCAAGAAATTGGTTTCACATGATATGTGAAAGAAAACTAAGCTTTTAAGAAAACCGACTCATAGCACTAATAGTAATAAAGATGAGCAGGATTATTTGCTACTTATGCAACAGTCAGCAAGCTAGTTGATGACATTTTAGAAATCAATTCTTAGTTAATGACATTGTCTTCCATCTTCTCAGTTATAATTATAGAAGATGTGTCTCTGCATGACATAAGATGGAGTGTAAGGAGCTCCCCCAAGAGGACCCAAACACAGGACAAACACCTCAAACCAACTGTCAAGCATGCTGGTTCAAGGATGGTGATGTGAGCTCGTCCTGCAGCCACAAGAGATGGGCATCTTGCAGTCGATGAACTCCTCTGTATGCCAAAGTTTTCTAGAGTCCAAAGTGAGGCTGTCTTTCTGACAGCTAAAGCTTCTCCTAAATTACACCATGCAACACGATAATGACCCCAAGCACCACAGCAAATCTATAGCATGGTAGTCCAGTCCTCAACCTGACTGAAATGCTGTGTTTAAAGGAATGCTTGCAAATGTCAATTAATTTAAGCAGCTGAAGTTATTGCTGCTAACTGCTGGTTCTGTAAACTAATCATAGAATGATTGCGATATCGAACTAAAACAAATGCCTGAATCCTAAATTGTGGATCTCTCATTGTGGTAATCAAATCACTAAATGTGATTCAGAATTTTTTCTTTTGTATATATTATTTTACATCCAGTGGTTAATAAGAGAGTAGATATTTTGATTATAGTTAGCAAAAATTCAGAATAAAATCTGGATTTAGATACATAAAAGCCTCTTATTCATTCTGTGCCTGGCGCTTGCATTTCTGTACCGTCACATACGCTAAGCCCAGTTTCTCAATGATTGCCTGACACTGTTCTGGTTAAGTGATGAAAAACTCAGAGGCAGGTTTCACCCATAGCAGAGGGTCTGTGTTGAATCAGCAACTTGCAAAACTAAATCAAAACATGGACTATTGATTCTAAAAACAGAAATTGCAACAAAGTTCAACATTTACTTCATTTACGCAATTAAATCACCTGAGCAGCTTTACTCATGAAATTATAACAGTAAGCTGAATTTATATGCAGTGAGATTTACTGATCAATTACCAAAGGGAAGATTTATGCCTGTAAAGAAGAGGACTCCCTTACTACTATTTATATTAGGGTGTTTAGGCAAATGTTTCCCCCAGGGGTCCAGACACCATTTAAAGGTTCTGGGAGAGGCCATGGGTTAAGGGAGTGTGGGGAATCCTTTGTCCTTGGGTTTTTATGATAATAGGTATGGTGTCAGATTAAAGTGTAAAATATTTAATAATATGAAAATGTAAAATGTATTCATAAGTTGATGTGTTGTATAATGTGGGACAAGGTTGGGATTTAAGAACTTACCTGTTAGTGGAATAATGGTTTAGCCTGTGACAGCTGAAAGTATTTAAGGCTGCTAGTTGTCAGTAGATGTGTGAATTGTTTGTGAGGAGAGCTGCATGAAGATTAAATTCTTTTTATTCCACTAGTTTGTCTTGGTCTGCCTCACTGTAAAGCCAGCCGCAAACGGCCGCCCTGTTCCAATGCCATAAAAAAAGGTTGTTCATGAAAAGTAGGTGGCATCTGATCTACTGTAACCTGTTGAGGAAAGCTGTCTTTCCAGCCCCACTCTCTGATTTTTCTTTTCTTAAAAAAAACAAACGTTTTCAAAGTTATGTGGTTACAAATGTATTTTGGAAATATTGAGCAGTGCGAAAACCTGCACTGATCTGACCTAATTTCTTCCTCGTCCTGATTCCTGACCTGGCTAAGGTGGTTCTGGCATCTGACAAGGATTCCTTCTGGGCGTCTCCCTGGTGAGGTGTACTGGCTGTGTACCACTGGGAGGAGGCCCTCGAGCTGGAGAGGGAGGTCTGATGTTCTCTGGTTAGACTGCTGTCCCCGCGACCCGGTCGCAGATAAATGAAATGGGTAGAGCAAGTTTAGTTTGTAAAGAATGCAATTGTTTCCATGCAGGAAATCTATAGCAAAAAGAAGAGATGAGCCCTTCATCACAGATGGTGTGGTCACCTGCAGGTTCAAGGTCATTGCATCTCCAACCCACATCGATAGCCACTGTACTTGAGGGAAGTTTGGACGATGTTCAACACTTTCTTCAGGCAATTGTATTTGGATCACCTAAATCAGGGGTCCCCAACTCCAAGCCTGGAGGGCCAGTGTCCTGCAGTTTTTAAATGTGTCTTTGATCGAACACAGCTAATTCGAATGGCTAAATTACCTCCTCAACATGTTTTGCAGTTCTCCAGAGGCCTGGTAATGAACTAATCATTTGATTCAGGTGTGTAGACCCAGGGTGAGATCTAAAACCTGCAGGACACTGGCCCTCGAGGCCTGGAGTTGGGGACCCCTGACCTAAATTCATGACAGTAATTCAAGCGGTAATGCCTAGACGGACAAACAAACCATCCTTAACCTCCTTGGACCTGACGTCCACATATGTGGACATCACATTTTGGGTTATTTAGACCAAAAAACTCAACACCATCTTACCAGATAACACCAGCTACAATATTGGTAATGTGTGTGTTGTTCAGCAGAACATTGTCCAGTATGTTGGCTGATATACTTTATTTACCTTTGAAAATAAAAGTTGATCTGATTTTAATGAATTACAAGGAGTGTTTTTAATTATTATCTTTGAAATAAACGTACAGTGCTTATATTAACTGCTGAATTAGAAAAAATAATGTGCTCTTAAAAACACTCATCTATTTAAAGACTACACAAGCTGTGTTAATTATAGTTATACCATAATCCTTTGTGCCAGCATGTGATGTTAAATATACATAAACAGTATGTGTTATCAAATGATAGATAGATAAGTATTTATTGTCATTGTCAGAGAACAATGAAATTGCGTTTGGAGCTTCCGTACAACCCATAAATACAATAATAAAGAAAATAATAAATACCCCTTAAAACCCAAGTGTAAATATTTAACCCAGTGTGACTCCAGTGCAATAAGACAATCCTTAGCAACAACATGAGAACATGACAAGTAATGTTCATAAGAAATTCAGACAAAAAACCTGAGAAACATGACAAAGTACAACAATGCAACCCATTCAATATTATTATTGTACTGTGAGATATGATGTCAGATATGATAGTTATCTATTTAAGAAAGAGGGGGGGGGGGGGGGGGGGACAGGAGGGGGAAAGAGAATAAAGATATGATGCACCAATGCAGACCAGTTCAGTGCTATTAAAGAGTTGGATATGGTTATTGTCCGTGAGAGGGGGGCAGAGAGTTCAGAAGCCTCACAGCCTGTGGATACAGGCTGTTGGCCAATCTGGATGTTCTGGCCTGTATAGACCTGTACCTTCTCCCTGAGGGCAGCAGGTGGAAAAGGTGGCGCGCAGGGTGATGTTGGTCCCGCAGGATACTATGCACCCTCCTCAGACAGCGAGTGGGGAAGATATTACTAATCTCTGGCAGACTTGTTCCAATAATTCTGCCAGCTTCTTTCACCACCCGCTGGAGTGCTTGCTGATCGGCCTTGGTGCAGCTGGGGAACCACACTAGAAATCCATACGTCTGAACACTGCTGATGGCACAGTTGTAGAAGTTCAACATCAGAGATCTGGGAATGTGTGCGCTCCGCAGTCTCCTCAGGTAGTAGAGGCGCTGTTGGGCCTTCCGTGCAACTGAGGTGATATGGTTGCCCCAGGACAGGTCCTCTGTCACAGTTACCCCCAAGAATTTAAAACTACTCACCCTCTCCACCGCCTCACTGCCAATGAAGAGAGGCAGATGGTTGTTATGAAAGTGCAAAACTCTTTGTTAGGAATCTCTACCTCTGATAACAAGTTTCATGCTTTTTCAGATTTTTAGGAAAAATGGGCCAGAATTCAGTAATCTCAAGGAAAAAAAATCAAAAACAAAACAAGACCCAACCTCCAGAAGCTTTGCTTATTCTTTGGTCAGCATTTTCTTTACATTGTATTGTATTTTCTGTATAGTCATTTGGTTTTCTTTGTTCTTTTTAAGCATGCTTTATGAAAAATGTAGTTCAGTAAAAACAAATGGAAAGTCCAGGCTTTTCTATGTGCTGAATTGAAACCCATTTTAATACTTGACATAATTTCTAGTATAATTACTATGTTTTGTGAGGATATAGTACTTGTGTAGCATTTATTTAATTATTCAGTAATCAATATGAAGTAAAAAGTTTTGATCCCGAATATGATTTTTCCAAAAATAATGCTTGTCCAACATATCTAACCTGTTACTGTAAAGTTCATAACAAAGTCATAATAACCTGATATTTTGAATCCCTATATATCATTTCCTTTATGCTTATATGCTGTCAAACAATGGCAGTAAACAGTGTTAAAATAGCTCTATATAGCATTATCTGTTTAACCTTAAGATTAATCTTGAGAAGAGGTCAAAGGTAATAGACTGTTAGCATGAGACCACTCTACAAAGAAGCTACACCATTAGGACTGACAGTTAACAAATGTGCTATAGGCTTACCCTGAAAATAGTGAGTTTTACAAGATTGATTTTCGTGACAAAGGCTTACACAGGCCTAAGCTCACTTATGACCACCAAAGCTGGAAACCAGACCTCAACCAATCCCAAGGCTAACTGGCACGCTAGCCTTTTAAAAACACTTGCTAAATGTTGTCATTGCTAACGTATACCTGTATTACAGCATGGTGAGTAGCAAGAAAGCTAAGTTATTGTTACCTTTGAAAATAAAAATGTGAAGATGTAATATTAGCATGAGCTATATGCTAATGTTATTCACTGAAGCAAACATCTGAGTTACTGACTTGCTCCTTTCTAATACATGTTTATTTCTGGATATTCCTACATGCCTACATGGTTATTATACATCCCACATAAAGGGTGACAAACGCAGTAACTGTAAATGGCCATAAATTTACTGTAAATTACATTGCGGTGGGCTCAATTCATATAGTTCTATGACATGTTGGCAACAGTAACCAGGGCCCACCTAGGGTATATAAAGGCTGCGCAGCGTTCCATTCGTCACTTTGGACCTGTTCTTGGGCTTATCTTCACCTGCTCCAAACTCAGCCTGTGGAAAGATAACTTTTGGAGAATATTCCTACTGAAAGCGGATTTTACTAAAGCCACAAACAACTACTGCATCTTTGGATCGTTTGTACTTGTGTTTCATCAGAACAGGAAAGCTAGAAGATGGCTCGCTGTGGATCCCGACTCCTCGACACTCACTTGGACTTCCCTGCAGGTACATTTCAAAATGTCTTTAATTATTTTAAGGGTCACAAAATGACTGTAATAATTTAACAAGTTCCAGTGTGAATATCATTTTTAATGTGATCAAAATATTTTTAGTCCACGATTTTCCCCGTAAATTGTTTGTTTGCTTTAAATTTTCTGGGAGAGGTGTAGAATTTATTAAGGACTGGTGTATGAATTAGAAAAAGGCATTACTTTGATTTGAAGGCTTTAAATTTGACACTTTTTTCCCAGTAAAATGGTTAAAAAATAGCATAACGGACTTAAATTCGTAAAATGCCTCCGAATCAGTTTCTGTGGTAACGGCATCTTCAAGACATGACATCAAAACGTTAGAACGTACAGGTGTAAACGCAACAGATCCCTGGTAGGTTCTAACATCAATTTCTTCTCCAGCTCAAAGGCTTTATTTAAATAAACTATCATTTTTTCCCAGCTACAGAACACATAATGAAAGTAGAAATTAATCATGAAGTCAAACTTTTATGAAAATGTGTTTTATGTTTAAAACTGTGTTTAAAGTTCTACTTTACACACAGAGTAGGCTGCCTTGGTGGAGGTTTGGTGCTCTTCTTTTAAAAATGGATGCTTCACTTAATGATTGTGAACATAGTTGAGATCTTGTTTTCGTCTCACATGAACATGAACAAGTACAAGTGCCATTGAGTCTGACATAAATGTAGCCTAAAATGCTGTCATGCTCATCATCTGCTCAAACTAGCAGACTTAGGTTGCTTTAGCACTGGGTGTCTATTACATTCCTAATGTTATTTTAATGTTTCCTCACAGGTCGTTTTGACTACATTGCTCAACATCCCACAGAAGAAGGCCTTTCTGAAGTCATCAGGATCCTTGATGACAGTCTCCCGATCAACATCTTTTCTGATGAAGCATGGGACACTGATGCCGAACATGTCAGTGAAGGTGAGTGCATTGCTCTCTCCCCCTCTTCTCATCAAGAATTGGATGCTGATGTCAAGCGTGACAGTGAAGTGCAAGGTGAGTACCCCTCCTACATCCTTGAAAACGATGAGTGTCAGTGTTGGTAAGACACTTTATTACACTGAGGTCTGGATATTTTAAATATCTTTGACTTATTTTACACCTTGTAGTGTTTAAGTTGTCCTTTCTGTCTTGCAGTGTTGGTAAGGTATTTTCTTGCACTGAGGTCTGCTTATTGTGAATATCATATGCTTGTTTTTACACCCTGTAATGTTTAAGTTGTCCTTTCTGTCTTGTAGTGTTGGTAAGGTATTTTCTTGCACTCAGGTCTGCTTATTGTGAATATCATATGCTTGTTTTTACAGCCTGTAGTGTTTAAGTTGTCCTTTATTTATTACAGTGTTGGTAAGGTATTTTCTTGCACTGAGGTCTGCTTATTGTGAATATCATAAGCTTGTTTTTACACCCTGTAATGTTTAATTTGTCCTTTATTTATTATAGTGTTATTAAGGTATTTTCTTGCACTGAGGTCTGCTTATTGTGAATATCATATGCTTGTTTTTACACCCTGTAGTGTTTAAGTTGTCCTTTATTTCTTACAGTGTTGGTAAGGTATTTTCTTGCACTGAGGTCTGCTTATTGTCAATATATCATATGCTTGTTTTTACAGCCTGTAGTGCTTAAGTTTTCCTTTCTCTCTTGCAGTGTTGGTAAGGTATTTTCTTGCACTCAGGTCTGCTTATTGTGAATATCATATGCTTGTTTTCACACCCTGTAATGTTTAATTTGTCCTTTATTTATTACAGTGTTGGTAAGGTATTTTCTTGCACTGAGGTCTGCTTATTGTGAATATCATATGCTTGTTTTTACAGCCTGTAGTGCTTAAGTTTTCCTTTCTCTCTTGCAGTGTTTTTAGGGTATTTTCTTGCACTGAGGTCTGCTTATTGTGAATATCATATGCTTGTTTTTACACCCTGTAATGTTTAAGTTGTCCTTTCTGTCTTACAGTGTTGGTAAGGTATTTTCTTGCACTGAGGTCTGCTTATTGTGAATAACTTTGACTTGTTTTTTACAGCCTGTAGTGTTTAAGTTTTCCTTCATCTATTACATTGTTGGTAAGGTATTTTCTTGCACTGAGGTCTGCTTATTGTGAATATCATATGCTTGTTTTTACACCCTGTAATGTTTAAGTTTTCCTTTATTTATTACAGTGTCTTTAAGGTATTTTCTTGCACTGAGGTCTGCTTATTGTGAATAACTTTGACTTGTTTTTTTACACCCTGTAGTGTTTAAGTTGTCCTTTATTTATTACAGTGTTGGTAAGGTATTATCTTGCACTGAGGTCTGCTTATTGTGAATATCATATGCTTGTTTTTACAGCCTGTAATTTTTGAGTTTTCCTTTCTCTCTTGCAGTGTTGGTAAGGTATTTTCTTGCACTGAGGTCTGCTTATTGTGAATAACTTTGACTTTTTTTTTTACAGCCTGTAGTGTTTAAGTTTTCCTTTCTGTCTTACAGTGTTGGTAAGGTATTATCTTGCACTGAGGTCTGCTTATTGTGAATATCATATGCTTGTTTTTACAGCCTGTAATTTTTGAGTTTTCCTTTCTCTCTTGCAGTGTTGGTAAGGTATTTTCTTGCACTGAGGTCTGCTTATTGTGAATAACTTTGACTTTTTTTTTTACACCCTGTAGTGTTTAAGTTTCCTTTCTGTCTTACAGTGTTGGTAAGGTATATTCTTGCACTCAGGTCTGCTTATTGTGACTATCATATGCTTGTTTTTACACCCTGTAGTGCTTAAGTTTTCCTTTCTCTCTTGCAGTGTTGGTAAGGTATTTTCTTGCACTGAGGTCTGCTTATTGTGAATATCATATGCTTGTCTTTACACCCTGTAGTGTTTAAGTTTTCCTTTCTGTCTTGCAGTGTTGGTAAGGTATTTTCTTGCACTGAGGTCTGCTTATTGTGAATAACTTTGACTTGTTTTTTTACACCCTGTAGTGTTTAAGTTGTCCTTTATTTATTACAGTGTTGGTAAGGAATTTTCTTGCACTGAGGTCTGCTTATTGTGAATATCTTTGACTTTTTTTTCACACCTTCTAATGTTTAAGTAGTCCTTTCTGTCTTGCAGTGTTGTCTGCACTGAGGTCTGCTTATTGTGAATATCATATGCTTGTCTTTACACCCTGTAGTGTTTAAGTTCTCCTTTATTTATTACAGTGTTGGTAAGGTATTATCTTGCACTGAGGTCTGCTTATTGTGAATATCATATGCTTGTTTTTACAGCCTGTAATGTTTGAGTTTTCCTTTCTCTCTTGCAGTGTTGGTAAGGTATTTTCTTGCACTGAGGTCTGCTTATTGTGAATAACTTTGACTTTTTTTTTTACACCCTGTAGTGTTTAAGTTGTCCTTTATTTATTACAGTGTTGGTAAGGTATTTTCTTGCACTCAGGTCTGCTTATTGTGAATATCATATGCTTGTTTTTGCACCCTGTAGTGTTTAAGTTTTCCTTTATCTATTACATTGTTGGTAAGGTATTTTCTTGCACTGAGGTCTGCTTATTGTGAATAACTTTGACTTGTTTTTTACACCCTGTAGTGTTTAAGTTTTCCTTTATCTATTACATTGTTGGTAAGGTATTTTCTTGCACTGAGGTCTGGTTTTTTACACCCTGTAGTGTTTAAGTTTTTATTTATTTATTACATTGTTGGTAAGGTATTTTCTTGCACTGAGGTCTGCTTATTGTGAATAACTTTGACTTGTTTTTTACACCCTGTAGTGTTTAAGTTTTCCTTTATCTATTACATTGTTGGTAAGGTATTTTCTTGCACTGAGGTCTGTTTATTGTGAATATCATATGCTTGATTTACAGCCTGAAGTGTTTAAGTTTTCCTTTCTGTCTTACAGTGTTGGTAAGGTATTTTCTTGCACTGAGGTCTGCTTATTGTGAATGTCATATGCTTGTTTTTGCACCCTGTAATGTTTAAGTTGTCCTTTATTTACTACAGTGTTGGTAAGGTATTTTCTTTCACTGAGGTCTGCTTATTGTGAATATCATATGCTTGTTTTTACACGCTCTAGTGTTTAAGTTGTCCTTTATTTATTACAGTGTTGTTAAGGTATTTTCTTGCACTGAGGTCTGCTTATTGTGAATAACTTTGACTTGTTTTTTACAGCCTGTAGTGTTTAAGTTTTCCTTTATCTATTACATTGTTGGTAAGGTATTTTCTTGCACTGAGGTCTGCTTATTGTGAATAACTTTGACTTGTTTTTTACAGCCTGTAGTGTTTAAGTTTTCCTTTATCTATTACAGTGTTGGTAAGGTATTTTCTTGCACTCAGGTCTGCTTATTGTGAATATCATATGCTTGTTTTTGCACCCTGTAATGTTTAAGTTGTCCTTTATTTACTACAGTGTTGGTAAGGTATTTTCTTTCACTGAGGTCTGCTTATTGTGAATAACTTTGACTTGTTTGTTACACCCTGTAGTGTTTAAGTTTTCCTTTATCTATTACATTGTTGGTAAGGTATTTTCTTGCACTGAGGTCTGTTTATTGTGAATAACTTTGACTTGTTTTTTACACCCTGTAGTGTTTAAGTTGTCCTTTATTTATTACAGTGTTGGTAAGGTATTTTCTTGCACTCAGGTCTGCTTATTGTGAATATCATATGCTTGTTTTTACAGCCTGTAGTGTTTAAGTTTTCCTTTATCTATTACATTGTTGGTAAGGTATTTTCTTTCACTGAGGTCTGCTTATTGTGAATATCATATGCTTGTTTTTACACGCTTTAGTGTTTAAGTTGTCCTTTATTTATTACAGTGTTGGTAAGGTATTTTCTTTCACTGAGGTCTGCTTATTGTGAATATCATATCCTTGTTTTTACACGCTTTAGTGTTTAAGTTGTCCTTTATTTACTACAGTGTTGGTAAGGTATTTTCTTGCACTGAGGTCTGCTTATTGTGAATATCATATGCTTGATTTACACCCTGTAGTGTTTAAGTTGTCCTTCATTTATTACAGTGTTGGTAAGGTATTTTCTTGCACTGAGGTCTGTTTATTGTGAATATCATATGCTTGTTTTTACAGCCTGTAGTGTTTAAGTTTTTATTTATTTATTACATTGTTGGTAAGGTATTTTCTTGCACTGAGGTCTGTTTATTGTGAATAACTTTGACTTGTTTTTTACACCCTGTAGTGTTTAAGTTGTCCTTTATTTATTACAGTGTTGGTAAGGTATTTTCTTGCACTCAGGTCTGCTTATTGTGAATATCATATGCTTGTTTTTACAGCCTGTAGTGTTTAAATTTTCCTTTATCTATTACATTGTTGGTAAGGTATTTTCTTGCACTGAGGTCTGGTTTTTTACACCCTGTAGTGTTTAAGTTTTTATTTATTTATTACATTGTTGGTAAGGTATTTTCTTGCACTGAGGTCTGTTTATTGTGAATATCATATGCTTGATTTACAGCCTGTAGTGTTTAAGTTTTCCTTTCTGTCTTACAGTGTTGGTAAGGTATTTTCTTGCACTGAGGTCTGCTTATTGTGAATGTCATATGCTTGTTTTTGCACCCTGTAATGTTTAAGTTGTCCTTTATTTACTACAGTGTTGGTAAGGTATTTTCTTTCACTGAGGTCTGCTTATTGTGAATATCATATGCTTGTTTTTACACGCTTTAGTGTTTAAGTTGTCCTTTATTTATTACAGTGTTGGTAAGGTATTTTCTTTCACTGAGGTCTGCTTATTGTGAATATCATATGCTTGTTTTTACACGCTTTAGTGTTTAAGTTGTCCTTTATTTACTACAGTGTTGGTAAGGTATTTTCTTTTACTGAGGTCTGCTTATTGTGAATATCATATGCTTGTTTTTACACGCTCTAGTGTTTAAGTTGTCCTTTATTTACTACAGTGTTGGTAAGGTATTTTCTTGCACTGAGGTCTGCTTATTGTGAATATCATATGCTTGATTTACACCCTGTAGTGTTTAAGTTGTCCTTTATTTATTACAGTGTTGGTAAGGTATTTTCTTGCACTGAGGTCTGCTTATTGTGAATGTCATATGCTTGTTTTTGCACCCTGTAATGTTTAAGTTGTCCTTTATTTACTACAGTGTTGGTAAGGTATTTTCTTTCACTGAGGTCTGCTTATTGTGAATATCATATGCTTGTTTTTACACGCTTTAGTGTTTAAGTTGTCCTTTATTTATTACAGTGTTGGTAAGGTATTTTCTTTCACTGAGGTCTGCTTATTGTGAATATCATATGCTTGTTTTTACACGCTTTAGTGTTTAAGTTGTCCTTTATTTACTACAGTGTTGGTAAGGTATTTTCTTTTACTGAGGTCTGCTTATTGTGAATATCATATGCTTGTTTTTACACGCTCTAGTGTTTAAGTTGTCCTTTATTTACTACAGTGTTGGTAAGGTATTTTCTTGCACTCAGGTCTGCTTATTGTGAATATCATATGCTTGTTTTAACAGCCTGTAGTGTTTAAGTTTTCCTTTATCTATTACATTGTTGGTAAGGTATTTTCTTGCACTGAGGTCTGGTTTTTTACACCCTGTAGTGTTTAAGTTTTTATTTATTTATTACATTGTTGGTAAGGTATTTTCTTGCACTGAGGTCTGCTTATTGTGAATAACTTTGACTTTTTTTTTTTACACCCTGTAGTGTTTAAGTTGTCCTTTATTTATTACAGTGTTGGTAAGGTATTTTCTTGCACTGAGGTCTGTTTATTGTGAATATCATATGCTTGATTTACAGCCTGTAGTGTTTAAGTTTTCCTTTCTGTCTTACAGTGTTGGTAAGGTATTTTCTTGCACTGAGGTCTGCTTATTGTGAATGTCATATGCTTGTTTTTGCACCCTGTAATGTTTAAGTTGTCCTTTATTTACTACAGTGTTGGTAAGGTATTTTCTTTCACTGAGGTCTGCTTATTGTGAATATCATATGCTTGTTTTTACACGCTTTAGTGTTTAAGTTGTCCTTTATTTACTACAGTGTTGGTAAGGTATTTTCTTTTACTGAGGTCTGCTTATTGTGAATATCATATGCTTGTTTTTACACGCTCTAGTGTTTAAGTTGTCCTTTATTTACTACAGTGTTGGTAAGGTATTTTCTTGCACTGAGGTCTGCTTATTGTGAATATCATATGCTTGATTTACACCCTGTAGTGTTTAAGTTGTCCTTTATTTATTACAGTGTTGGTAAGGTATTTTCTTGCACTGAGGTCTGCTTATTGTGAATGTCATATGCTTGTTTTTGCACCCTGTAATGTTTAAGTTGTCCTTTATTTACTACAGTGTTGGTAAGGTATTTTCTTTCACTGAGGTCTGCTTATTGTGAATATCATATGCTTGTTTTTACACGCTTTAGTGTTTAAGTTGTCCTTTATTTATTACAGTGTTGGTAAGGTATTTTCTTTCACTGAGGTCTGCTTATTGTGAATATCATATGCTTGTTTTTACACGCTTTAGTGTTTAAGTTGTCCTTTATTTACTACAGTGTTGGTAAGGTATTTTCTTTTACTGAGGTCTGCTTATTGTGAATATCATATGCTTGTTTTTACACGCTCTAGTGTTTAAGTTGTCCTTTATTTACTACAGTGTTGGTAAGGTATTTTCTTGCACTCAGGTCTGCTTATTGTGAATATCATATGCTTGTTTTTACAGCCTGTAGTGTTTAAGTTTTCCTTTATCTATTACATTGTTGGTAAGGTATTTTCTTGCACTGAGGTCTGGTTTTTTACACCCTGTAGTGTTTAAGTTTTTATTTATTTATTACATTGTTTGGTAAGGTATTTTCTTGCACTGAGGTCTGCTTATTGTGAATAACTTTGACTTGTTTTTTACACCCTGTAGTGTTTAAGTTGTCCTTTATTTATTACAGTGTTGGTAAGGTATTTTCTTGCACTGAGGTCTGTTTATTGTGAATATCATATGCTTGATTTACAGCCTGTAGTGTTTAAGTTTTCCTTTCTGTCTTACAGTGTTGGTAAGGTATTTTCTTGCACTGAGGTCTGCTTATTGTGAATAACTTTGACTTGTTTTTTACAGCCTGTAGTGTTTAAGTTTTCCTTTATCTATTACATTGTTGGTAAGGTATTTTCTTGCACTGAGGTCTGCTTATTGTGAATAACTTTGACTTGTTTTTTACAGCCTGTAGTGTTTAAGTTTTCCTTTATCTATTACAGTGTTGGTAAGGTATTTTCTTGCACTCAGGTCTGCTTATTGTGAATGTCATATGCTTGATTTACACCCTGTAGTGTTTAAGTTGTCCTTTATTTATTACAGTGTTGGTAAGGTATTTTCTTGCACTGAGGTCTGTTTATTGTGAATATCATATGCTTGTTTTTACACCCTGTAATGTTTAAGTTGTCCTTTCTGTCTTACAGTGTTGGTAAGGTATTTTCTTGCACTGAGGTCTGCTTATTGTGAATAACTTTGACTTGTTTTTTACAGCCTGTAGTGTTTAAGTTTTCCTTTATCTATTACATTGTTGGTAAGGTATTTTCTTGCACTGAGGTCTGCTTATTGTGAATAACTTTGACTTGTTTTTTACAGCCTGTAGTGTTTAAGTTTTCCTTTCTGTCTTACAGTGTTGGTAAGGTATTTTCTTGCACTGAGGTTTGCTTATTGTGAATGTCATATGCTTGTTTTTGCACCCTGTAATGTTCAAGTTGTCCTTTATTTACTACAGTGTTGGTAAGGTATTTTCTTTCACTGAGGTCTGCTTATTGTGAATATCATATGCTTGTTTTTACACGCTTTAGTGTTTAAGTTGTCCTTTATTTATTACAGTGTTGGTAAGGTATTTTCTTTCACTGAGGTCTGCTTATTGTGAATATCATATGCTTGTTTTTACACGCTTTAGTGTTTAAGTTGTCCTTTATTTATTACAGTGTTGGTAAGGTATTTTCTTTCACTGAGGTCTGCTTATTGTGAATATCATATGCTTGATTTACACCCTGTAGTGTTTAAGTTGTCCTTTATTTATTACAGTGTTGGTAAGGTATTTTCTTGCACTGAGGTCTGCTTATTGTGAATATCATATGCTTGTTTTTACAGCCTGTAGTGTTTAAGTTTTCCTTTATCTATTACATTGTTGGTAAGGTATTTTCTTGCACTGAGGTCTGGTTTTTTACACCCTGTAGTGTTTAAGTTTTTATTTATTTATTACATTGTTGGTAAGGTATTTTCTTGCACTGAGGTCTGCTTATTGTGAATAACTTTGACTTGTTTTTTACACCCTGTAGTGTTTAAGTTGTCCTTTATTTATTACAGTGTTGGTAAGGTATTTTCTTGCACTGAGGTCTGTTTATTGTGAATATCATATGCTTGATTTACACCCTGTAATGTTTAAGTTTTCCTTTCTGTCTTACAGTGTTGGTAAGGTATTTTCTTGCACTCAGGTCTGCTTATTGTGAATTTCATATGCTTGTTTTAACACCCTGTAATATTTAAGTTGTCCTTTCTCTCTTGCAGTGTTGGTAAGGTATTTTCTTGCACTGAGGTCTGCTTATTGTGAATATCATATGCTTGTCTTTACACCCTGTAGTGTTTAAGTTTTCCTTTCTGTCTTGCAGTGTTGGTAAGGTATTTTCTTGCACTGAGGTCTGCTTATTGTGAATATCTTTGATTTGTTTTTACACCCTGTAGTGTTTAAGTTGTCCTTCATTTATTACAGTGTTGGTAAGGTATTTTCTTGCACTGAGGTCTGCTTATTGTGAATAACTTTGACTTGTTTTTTACACCCTGTAGTGTTTAAGTTGTCCTTTATTTATTACAGTGTTGTTAAGGTATTTTCTTGCACTGAGGTCTGCTTATTGTGAATAACTTTGACTTGTTTTTTACACCCTGTAGTGTTTAAGTTGTCCTTTATTTATTACAGTGTTGGTAAGGTATTTTCTTGCACTGAGGTCTGCTTATTGTGAATATCATATGCTTGTTTTTACACCCTGTAATGTTTAAGTTGTCCTTTCTGTCTTACAGTGTTGGTAAGGTATTTTCTTGCACTGAGGTCTGCTTATTGTGAATAACTTTGACTTGTTTTTTACAGCCTGTAGTGTTTAAGTTTTCCTTTATCTATTACATTGTTGGTAAGGTATTTTCTTGCACTGAGGTCTGCTTATTGTGAATATCATATGCTTGATTTACAGCCTGTAGTGTTTAAGTTTTCCTTTCTGTCTTACAGTGTTGGTAAGGTATTTTCTTGCACTGAGGTCTGCTTATTGTGAATGTGATATGCTTGTTTTTGCACCCTGTAATGTTTAAGTTGTCCTTTATTTACTACAGTGTTGGTAAGGTATTTTCTTTCACTGAGGTCTGCTTATTGTGAATAACTTTGACTTGTTTTTTACACCCTGTAGTGTTTAAGTTTTCCTTTATCTATTACATTGTTGGTAAGGTATTTTCTTGCACTGAGGTCTGTTTATTGTGAATATCATATATTTGTTTTTACACGCTTTAGTGTTTAAGTTGTCCTTTATTTACTACAGTGTTGGTAAGGTATTTTCTTGCACTGAGGTCTGCTTATTGTGAATATCATATGCTTGTTTTTACAGCCTGTAATGTTTAAGTTTCCGTTATTTATTACAGTGTTGGTAAGGTATTTTCTTGCACTGAGGTCTGCTTATTGTGAATATCATATGCTTGTTTTTACACCCTGTAATGTTTAAGTTGTCCTTTCTGTCTTACAGTGTTGGTAAGGTATTTTCTTGCACTGAGGTCTGCTTATTGTGAATAACTTTGACTTGTTTTTTACAGCCTGTAGTGTTTAAGTTTTCCTTTATCTATTACATTGTTGGTAAGGTATTTTCTTGCACTGAGGTCTGCTTATTGTGAATATCATATGCTTGATTTACAGCCTGTAGTGTTTAAGTTTTCCTTTCTGTCTTACAGTGTTGGTAAGGTATTTTCTTGCACTGAGGTCTGCTTATTGTGAATGTCATATGCTTGTTTTTGCACCCTGTAATGTTTAAGTTGTCCTTTATTTACTACAGTGTTGGTAAGGTATTTTCTTTCACTGAGGTCTGCTTATTGTGAATAACTTTGACTTGTTTTTTACACCCTGTAGTGTTTAAGTTTTCCTTTATCTATTACATTGTTGGTAAGGTATTTTCTTTCACTGAGGTCTGTTTATTGTGAATATCATATATTTGTTTTTACACGCTTTAGTGTTTAAGTTGTCCTTTATTTACTACAGTGTTGGTAAGGTATTTTCTTGCACTGAGGTCTGCTTATTGTGAATATCATATGCTTGTTTTTACAGCCTGTAATGTTTAAGTTTCCGTTATTTACTACAGTGTTGGTAAGGTATTTTCTTGCACTGAGGTCTGCTTATTGTGAATATCATATGCTTGTTTTTACAGCCTGTAGTGTTTAAGTTGTCCTTTATTTATTACAGTGTTGTTAAGGTATTTTCTTGCACTGAGGTCTGCTTCTTGAGAATAACTTTGACTTGTTTTTTACAGCCTGTAGTGTTTAAGTTGTCCTTTATTTATTACAGTGTTGGTAAGGTACTTTCTTTCACTGAGGTCTGCTTATTGTGAATATCATATGCTTGTTTTTACAGCCTGTAATGTTTAAGTTGTCCTTTATGTATTACAGTGTTGGTAAGGTATTTTCTTTCACTGAGGTCTGCTTATTGTGAATATCATATGCTTGTTTTTACACCCTGTAATGTTTAAGTTGTCCTTTATTTATTACAGAGTTGGTAAGGTATTTTCTTTCACTGAGGTCTGTTTATTGTGAATATCATATGCTTGTTTTTACACCCTGTAATGTTTAAGTTGTCCTTTATTTATTACAGTGTTGGTAAGGTATTTTCTTTCACTGAGGTCTGCTTATTGTGAATATCATATGCTTGTTTTTACACCCTGTAGTGTTTAAGTTGTCCTTTATTTATTACAGAGTTGGTAAGGTATTTTCTTTCACTGAGGTCTGCTTATTGTGAATATCATATGCTTGTTTTTACACCCTGTAATGTTTAAGTTTTCTTTTATTTATTACAGTGTCTTTAAGGTATTTTCTTGCACTGAGGTCTGCTTATTGTGAATAACTTTGACTTGTTTTTTTACACCCTGTAGTGTTTAAGTTGTCCTTTATTTATTACAGTGTTGGTAAGGTATTTTCTTGCACTGAGGTCTGCTTATTGTGAATAACTTTGACTTGTTTTTTACACTCTGTAGTGTTTAAGTTCTCCTTTATTTATTACAGTGTTGGTAAGGTATCATCTTGCACTGAGGTCTGCTTATTGTGAATATCATATGCTTGTTTTTACAGCCTGTAATGTTTGAGTAATCCTTTCTCTCTTGCAGTGTTGGTAAGGTATTTTCTTGCACTCAGGTCTGCTTATTGTGAATATCATATGCTTGTTTTTACAACCTGTAATGTTTAAGTTTTCCTTTATTTATTACACTGTTGTTAAGGTATTTTCTTGCACTGAGGTCTGCTTATTGTGAATAACTTTAACTTGTTTTTTACACCCTGTAATGTTTAAGTAGTCCTTTCTTTATTACAGTGTTGGTAAGATATTTTCTTGCACTGAGGTCTGTTTATTGTGAATAACTTTGACTTTTTTTTACACCCTGTAGTGTTTAAGTTTTCCTTTCTGTCTTACAGTGTTTGTAAGGTATTTTCTTGCACTCAGGTCTGCTTATTGTGAATATCATATGCTTGTTTTTACACCCTGTAATGTTTAAGTAGCCCTTTCTGTCTTACAGTGTTGGTAAGGTATTTTCTTGCACTGAGGTCTGCTTATTGTGAATAACTTTGACTTGTTTTTTACAGCCTGTAGTGTTTAAGTTGCCCTTTCTCTCTTGCAGTGTTGGAAAGGTATTTTCTTGCACTGAGGTCTGCTTATTGTGAATATCATATGCTTGTTTTTACACCCTGTAATGTTTAAGTTGTCCTTTCTGTCTTACAGTGTTGGTAAGGTATTTTCTTGCACTGAGGTCTGCTTATTGTGAATAACTTTGACTTGTTTTTTACACCCTGTAGTGTTTAACTTTTCCTTTCTCTCTTGCAGTGTTGGTAAGTTATTTTCTTGCACTGAGGTCTGCTTATTGTGAATATCATATGCTTGTTTTTACAGCCTGTAATGTTTGAGTTGTCCTTTCTGTCTTGCAGTGTTGGTAAGGTATTTTCTTGCACTGAGGTCTGCTTATTGTGAATATCATATGCTTTTTACACCCTGTAATGTTTAAGTTTTCTTTTATTTATTACAGTGTCTTTAAGGTATTTTCTTGCACTGAGGTCTGCTTATTGTGAATAACTTTGACTTGTTTTTTTACACCCTGTAGTGTTTAAGTTGTCCTTTATTTATTACAGTGTTGGTAAGGTATTTTCTTGCACTGAGGTCTGCTTATTGTGAATAACCTTATCTTGTTTTTTACACTCTGTAGTGTTTAAGTTCTCCTTTATTTATTACAGTGTTGGTAAGGTATTATCTTGCACTGAGGTCTGCTTATTGTGAATATCATATGCTTGTTTTTACAGCCTGTAATGTTTGAGTTGTCCTTTCTGTCTTGCAGTGTTGGTAAGGTATTTTCTTGCACTCAGGTCTGCTTATTGTGAATATCATATGCTTGTTTTTACAGCCTGTAATGTTTGAGTTGTCCTTTCTCTCTTGCAGTGTTGGAAAGGTATTTTCTTGCACTCAGATCTGCTTATTATGAATATCATATGCTTGTTTTTACAACCTGTAATGTTTAAGTTTTCCTTTATTTATTACACTGTTGTTAAGGTATTTTCTTGCACTGAGGTCTGCTTATTGTGAATAACTTTGACTTTTTTTTACACCCTGTAGTGTTTAAGTTTTCCGTTCTTTCTTACAGTGTTGGTAAGGTATTTTCTTGCACTGAGGTCTGCTTATTGTGAATAACTTTGACTTGTTTTTTACAGCCTGTAGTGTTTAAGTTGCCCTTTCTCTCTTGCAGTGTTGTTAAGGTATTTTCTTGCACTGAGGTCTGCTTATTGTGAATAACTTTAACTTGTTTTTTACACCCTGTAGTATTTAAGTAGTCCTTTCTTTATTACAGTGTTGGTAAGATATTTTCTTGCACTGAGGTCTGCTTATTGTGAATAACTTTGACTTTTTTTTACACCCTGTACTGTTTAAGTTTTCCTTTCTGTCTTACAGTGTTTGTAAGGTATTTTCTTGCACTCAGGTCTGCTTATTGTGAATATCATATGCTTGTTTTTACACCCTGTAGTGTTTAAGTTGTCCTTTATCTATTACATTGTTGGTAAGGTATTTTCTTGCACTGAGGTCTGCTTATTGTGAATATCATATGCTTGTTTTTTAAACCCTGTAGTGTTTAAGTTGTCCTTTCTGTCTTGCAGTGTTTTTAGGGTATTTTCTTACACTGAAGTCTGCTTATTGTGAATAACTTTGACTTTTTTTTACACCCTGTAGTGTTTAAGTTTTCCTTTATCTATTACAGTGTTGGTAAGGTATTTTCTTGCACTGAGGTCTGCTTATTGTGAATATCATATGCTTGTTTTTACACCCTGTAATGTTTAAGTTGCCCTTTCTGTCTTACAGTGTTGGTAAGGTATTTTCTTGAACTGAGGTCTGCTTATTGTGAATAACTTTGACTTGTTTTTTACAGCCTGTAATGTTTGAGTTGTCCTTTCTCTCTTGCAGTGTTGGTAAGGTATTTTCTTGCACTCAGGTCTGCTTATTGTGAATATCATATGCTTGTTTTTACAGCCTGTAATGTTTGAGTTTTCCTTTCTCTCTTGCAGTGTTGGTAAGGTATTTTCTTGCACTGAGGTCTGCTTATTGTGAATAACTTTGACTTTTTTTTTACACCCTGTAGTGTTTAAGTTGTCCTTTCTGTCTTACAGTGTTGGTAAGGTATATTCTTCCACTCAGGTCTGCTTATTATGAATATCATATGCTTGTTTTTTCAACCTGTAATGTTTAACTTTTCCTTTATTTATTACACTGTTGTTAAGGTATTTTCTTGCACTGAGGTCTGCTTATTGTGAATAACTTTAACTTGTTTTTTACACCCTGTAGTGTTTAAGTAGTCCTTTCTTTATTACAGTGTTGGTAAGATATTTTCTTGCACTGAGGTCTGCTTATTGTGAATATCATGTGCTTGTTTTTTACACCCTGTAGTGTTTAAGTTTTCCTTTCTGTCTTACAGTGTTTGTAAGGTATTTTCTTGCACTCAGGTCTGCTTATTGTGAATATAATATGCTTGTTTTTACACCCTGTAGTGTTTAAGTTGTCCTTTATCTATTACATTGTTGGTAAGGTATTTTCTTGCACTGAGGTCTGCTTATTGTGAATATCATGTGCTTGTTTTTTACACCCTGTAGTGTTTAAGTTGTCCTTTCTCTCTTGCAGTGTTTTTAGGGTATTTTCTTACACTGAAGTCTGCTTATTGTGAATATCTTTGACTTGTTTTTACACCCTGTAGTGTTTAAGTTGTCCGTTCTTTCTTGCAGTGTTGGTAAGGTATTTTCTTGCACTCAGGTCTGCTTATTGTGAATATCATATGCTTGTTTTTACAGCCTGTAGTGTTTAAGTTTTCCTTTCTGTCTTGCAGTGTTGGTAAGGTATTTTCTTGCACTCAGGTCTGCTTATTGTGAATATCATATGCTTGTTTTTACACCCTGTAGTGTTTAAGTTTTCCTTTATTTATTACATTGTTGGTAAGGTATTTTCTTGCACTCAGGTCTGCTTATTGTGAATATCATATGCTTGTTTTTTACACCCTGTAGTGTTTAAGTTGTCCTTTCTCTCTTGCAGTGTTTTTAGGGTATTTTCTTACACTGAAGTCTGCTTATTGTGAATATCTTTGACTTGTTTTTACACCCTGTAGTGTTTAAGTTGTCCGTTCTTTCTTACAGTGTTGGTAAGGTATTTTCTTGCACCGAGGTCTGCTTATTGTGACTATCTTTGACTTGTTTTTACACCCTGTAGTGTTTAAGTTGTCCGTTCTTTCTTACAGTGTTGGTAAGGAATTTTCTTGCACTCAGGTCTGCTTATTCTGAATATCATATGCTTGTTTTTTACACTCTGTAGTGTTTAAGTTGTCCTTTCTGTCTTGCAGTGTTGGTAAGGTATTTTCTTGCACTCAGGTGTGCTTATTGTGAATATCATATGCTTGTTTTTACAGCCTGTAGTGTTTAAGTTTTCCTTTCTGTCTTGCAGTGTTGGTAAGGTATTTTCTTGCACTCAGGTCTGCTTATTGTGAATATCATATGCTTGTTTTTACACCCTGTAGTGTTTAAGTTCTCCTTTATTTATTACATTGTTGGTAAGGTATTTTCTTGCACTGAGGTCTGTTTATTGTGAATAACCTTGACTTGGTTTTTACACCCTGTAGTGTTTAAGTTTTCCTTTCTGTCTTACAGTGTTGGTAAGGTATTTTCTTGCACTGAGGTCTGCTTATTGTGAATGTCATATGCTTGTTTTTGCACCCTGTAATGTTTAAGTTGTCCTTTATTTACTACAGTGTTGGTAAGGTATTTTCTTTCACTGAGGTCTGCTTATTGTGAATATCATATGCTTGTTTTTACATGCTTTAGTGTTTAAGTTGTCCTTTATTTACTACAGTGTTGGTAAGGTATTTTCTTGCACTGAGGTCTGCTTATTGTGAATATCATATGCTTGTTTTTACACGCTTTAGTGTTTAAGTTGTCCTTTATTTACTACAGTGTTGGTAAGGTATTTTCTTTCACTGAGGTCTGCTTATTGTGAATATCATATGCTTGTTTTTACATGCTTTAGTGTTTAAGTTGTCCTTTATTTATTACAGTGTTGGTAAGGTATTTTCTTGCACTGAGGTCTGCTTATTGTGAATATCATATGCTTGTTTTTACAGCCTGTAATGTTTAAGTTTTCCGTTATTTATTACAGTGTTGTTAAGGTATTTTCTTGCACTGAGGTCTGCTTATTGTGAATATCATATGCTTGTTTTTACACCCTGTAATGTTTAAGTTTTCTTTTATTTATTACAGTGTCTTTAAGGTATTTTCTTGCACTGAGGTCTGCTTATTGTGAATAACTTTGACTTGTTTTTTTACACCCTGTAGTGTTTAAGTTGTCCTTTATTTATTACAGTGTTGGTAAGGTATTTTCTTGCACTGAGGTCTGCTTATTGTGAATAACTTTGACTTGTTTTTTACACTCTGTAGTGTTTAAGTTCTCCTTTATTTATTACAGTGTTGGTAAGGTATTATCTTGCACTGAGGTCTGCTTATTGTGAATATCATATACTTGTTTTTACAGCCTGTAATGTTTGAGTTGTCCTTTCTCTCTTGCAGTGTTGGTAAGGTATTTTCTTGCACTCAGGTCTGCTTATTGTGAATATCATATGCTTGTTTTTACAGCCTGTAATGTTTTAGTTGTCCTTTCTCTCTTGCAGTGTTGGAAAGGTATTTTCTTGCACTCAGGTCTGCTTATTATGAATATCATATGCTTGTTTTTACAACCTGTAATGTTTAAGTGTTCCTTTATTTATTACACTGTTGTTAAGGTATTTTCTTGCACTGAGATCTGCTTATTGTGAATAACTTTGACTTTTTTTTAGACCCTGTAGTGTTTAAGTTTTCCTTTCTGTCTTGCAGTGTTGGTAAGGTATTTTCTTGCACTCAGGTCTGCTTGCACTGAGGTCTCCTTATTGTGAATATCTTTGAATTGTTTTTACACCCTGTAGTGTTTAAGTTTTCCGTTCTTTCTTACAGTGTTGGAAAGGTATTTTCTTGCACTGAGGTCTGCTTATTGTGAATATCATATGCTTGTTTTTACACCCTGTAATGTTTAAGTTGTCCTTTCTGTCTTACAGTGTTGGTAAGGTATTTTCTTGCACTGAGGTCTGCTTATTGTGAATAACTTTGACTTGTTTTTTACACCCTGTAGTGCTTAAGTTTTCCTTTCTCTCTTGCAGTGTTGGTAAGGTATATTCTTACACTCAGATCTGCTTATTATGAATATCATATGCTTGTTTTTACAACCTGTAATGTTTAAGTTTTCCTTTATTTATTACACTGTTGTTAAGGTATTTTCTTGCACTGAGGTCTGCTTATTGTGAATAACTTTAACTTGTTTTTTACACCCTGTAGTATTTAAGTAGTCCTTTCTTTATTACAGTGTTGGTAAGATATTTTCTTGCACTGAGGTCTGCTTATTGTGAATAACTTTGACTTTTTTTACACCCTGTAGTGTTTAAGTTTTCCTTTCTGTCTTACAGTGTTTGTAAGGTATTTTCTTGCACTCAGGTCTGCTTATTGTGAATATCATATGCTTGTTTTTACACCCTGTAGTGTTTAAGTTTTCCTTTATCTATTACAGTGTTGGTAAGGTATTTTCTTGCACTGAGGTCTGCTTATTGTGAATATCATATGCTTGTTTTTACACCCTGTAATGTTTAAGTTGCCCTTTCTGTCTTACAGTGTTGGTAAGGTATTTTCTTGCACTGAGGTCTGCTTATTGTGAATATCATATGCTTGTTTTTACAGCCTGTAGTGTTTAAGTTGTCCTTTCTGTCTTGCAGTGTTTTTAGGGTATTTTCTTACACGGAAGTCTGCTTATTGTGAATAACTTTGACTTTTTTTTACACCCTGTAGTGTTTAAGTTTTCCTTTCTGTCTTGCAGTGTTTGTAGGGTATTTTCTTGCACTCAGGTCTGCTTATTGTGAATATCATATGCTTGTTTTTACACCCTGTAGTGTTTAAGTTTTCCTTTATCTATTACAGTGTTGGTAAGGTATTTTCTTGCACTGAGGTCTGCTTATTGTGAATATCATATGCTTGTTTTTACACCCTGTAATGTTTAAGTTGCCCTTTCTGTCTTACAGTGTTGGTAAGGTATTTTCTTGCACTGAGGTCTGCTTATTGTGAATATCATATGCTTGTTTTTACAGCCTGTAGTGTTTAAGTTGCCCTTTCTCTCTTGCAGTGTTGGAAAGGTATTTTCTTGCACTGAGGTCTGCTTATTGTGAATATCATATGCTTGTTTTTACACCCTGTAATGTTTAAGTTGTCCTTTCTGTCTTACAGTGTTGGTAAGGTATTTTCTTGCACTGAGGTCTGCTTATTGTGAATAAGTTTGACTTGTTTTTTACAGCCTGTAGTATTTAAGTTTTCCTTTATCTATTACATTGTTGGTAAGGTATTTTCTTGCACTGAGGTCTGCTTATTGTGAATAACTTTGACTTGTTTTTTACACCCTGTAGTGCTTAAGTTTTCCTTTCTCTCTTGCAGTGTTGGTAAGGTATTTTCTTGCACTGAGGTCTGCTTATTGTGAATATCATATGCTTGTTTTTACACCCTGTAATGTTTAAGTTTTCTTTTATTTATAAGTGTCTTTAAGGTATTTTCTTGCACTGAGGTCTGCTTATTGTGAATAACTTTGACTTGTTTTTTTACACCCTGTAGTGTTTAAGTTGTCCTTTCTCTCTTGCAGTGTTTTTAGGGTATTTTCTTACACTGAAGTCTGCTTATTGTGAATATCTTTGACTTGTTTTTACACCCTGTAGTGTTTAAGTTGTCCGTTCTTTCTTACAGTGTTGGTAAGGTATTTTCTTGCACTGAGGTCTGCTTATTGTGAATAACTTTGACTTTTTTTTTACACCCTGTAGTGTTTAAGTTGTCCTTTCTGTCTTACAGTGTTGGTAAGGTATATTCTTGCACTCAGGTCTGCTTATTGTGAATATCATATGCTTGTTTTTACACTCTGTAGTGTTTAAGTTTTCCTTTATTTATTACATTGTTGGTAAGGTATTTTCTTGCACTGAGGTCTGCTTATTGTGAATATCATATGCTTGTTTTTTACACCCTGTAGTGTTTAAGTTGTCCTTTCTCTCTTGCAGTGTTTTTAGGGTATTTTCTTACACTGAAGTCTGGTTATTGTGAATATCTTTGACTTGTTTTTACACCCTGTAGTGTTTAAGTTGTCCGTTCTTTCTTACAGTGTTGGTAAGGTATTTTCTTGCACCGAGGTCTGCTTATTGTGACTATCTTTGATTTGTTTTTACACCCTGTAGTGTTTAAGTTGTCCGTTCTTTCTTACAGTGTTGGTAAGGAATTTTCTTTCACTCAGGTCTGCTTATTGTGAATATCATATGCTTGTTTTTACACTCTGTAGTGTTTAAGTTGTCCTTTCTGTCTTGCAGTGTTGGTAAGGTATTTTCTTGCACTCAGGTCTGCTTATTGTGAATATCATATGCTTGTTTTTACAGCCTGTAGTGTTTAAGTTTTCCTTTCTGTCTTGCAGTGTTGGTAAGGTATTTTCTTGCACTCAGGTCTGCTTATTGTGAATATCATATGCTTGTTTTTACACCCTGTAGTGTTTAAGTTCTCCTTTATTTATTACATTGTTGGTAAGGTATTTTCTTGCACTGAGGTCTGTTTATTGTGAATAACTTTGACTTGGTTTTTACACCCTGTAGTGTTTAAGTTTTCCTTTCTATCTTACACTGTTGGTAAGGTATTTTCTTGCACTGAGGTCTGCTTATTGTGAATGTCATATGCTTGTTTTTGCACCCTGTAATGTTTAAGTTGTCCTTTATTTACTACAGTGTTGGTAAGGTATTTTCTTTCGCTGAGGTCTGCTTATTGTGAATATCATATGCTTGTTTTTACACGCTTTAGTGTTTAAGTTGTCCTTTATTTATTACAGTGTTGGTAAGGTATTTTCTTTCACTGAGGTCTGCTTATTGTGAATATCATATGCTTGTTTTTACATGCTTTAGTGTTTAAGTTGTCCTTTATTTACTACAGTGTTGGTAAGGTATTTTCTTTCACTGAGGTCTGCTTATTGTGAATATCATATGCTTGTTTTTACACGCTTTAGTGTTTAAGTTGTCCTTTATTTACTACAGTGTTGGTAAGGTATTTTCTTTCACTGAGGTCTGCTTATTGTGAATATCATATGCTTGTTTTTACATGCTTTAGTGTTTAAGTTGTCCTTTATTTATTACAGTGTTGGTAAGGTATTTTCTTGCACTGAGGTCTGCTTATTGTGAATATCATATGCTTGTTTTTACACGCTTTAGTGTTTAAGTTGTCCTTTATTTACTACAGTGTTGGTAAGGTATTTTCTTGCACTGAGGTCTGCTTATTGTGAATATCATATGCTTGTTTTTATAGCCTGTAATGTTTAAGTTTTCTGTTATTTATTACAGTGTTGTTAAGGTATTTTCTTGCACTGAGGTCTGCTTATTGTGAATAACTTTGACTTTTTTTTTACACCCTGTAGTGTTTAAGTTTTCCTTTCTGTCTTACAGTGTTTCTAAGGTATTATCTTCCACTCAGGTCTGCTTATCGTGAATATCATATGCTTGTTTTTACAGCCTGTAATGTTTAAGTTGTCCTTTCTATCCTGCAGTGTTGGTAAGGTATTTTCTTGCACTGAGGTCTGCTTATTGTGAATAACTTTGACTTGTTTTTTACAGCCTGTAGTGTTTAAGTTTTCCTCTATCTATTACATTGTTGGTAAGGTATTTTCTTGCACTGAGGTCTGCTTATTGTGAATAACTTTGACTTGTTTTTTACACCCTGTAGTGCTTAAGTTTTCCTTTCTCTCTTGCAGTGTTGGTAAGGTATTTTCTTGCACTGAGGTCTGCTTATTGTGAATATCATATGCTTGTTTTTACACCCTGTAATGTTTAAGTTTTCTTTTATTTATTACAGTGTCTTTAAGGTATTTTCTTGCACTGAGGTCTGCTTATTGTGAATAACTTTGACTTGTTTTTTTACACCCTGTAGTGTTTAAGTTGTCCTTTCTCTCTTGCAGTGTTTTTAGGGTATTTTCTTACACTGAAGTCTGGTTATTGTGAATATCTTTGACTTGTTTTTACACCCTGTAGTGTTTAAGTTGTCCGTTCTTTCTTACAGTGTTGGTAAGGTATTTTCTTGCACCGAGGTCTGCTTATTGTGACTATCTTTGACTTGTTTTTACACCCTGTAGTGTTTAAGTTGTCCGTTCTTTCTTACAGTGTGTGTAAGGAATTTTCTTGCACTCAGGTCTGCTTATTGTGAATATCATATGCTTGTTTTTACACTCTGTAGTGTTTAAGTTGTCCTTTCTGTCTTGCAGTGTTGGTAAGGTATTTTCTTGCACTCAGGTCTGCTTATTGTGAATATCATATGCTTGTTTTTACACCCTGTAGTGTTTAAGTTTTCCTTTCTGTCTTGCAGTGTTGGTAAGGTATTTTCTTGCACTCAGGTCTGCTTATTGTGAATATCATATGCTTGTTTTTACACCCTGTAGTGTTTAAGTTCTCCTTTATTTATTACATTGTTGGTAAGGTATTTTCTTGCACTGAGGTCTGTTTATTGTGAATAACTTTGACTTGTTTTTTACACCCTGTAGTGTTTAAGTTTTCCTTTCTGTCTTACAATGTTGGTAAGGTATTTTCTTGCACTGAGGTCTGCTTATTGTGAATGTCATATGCTTGTTTTTGCACCCTGTAATGTTTAAGTTGTCCTTTATTTACTACAGTGTTGGTAAGGTATTTTCTTTCACTGAGGTCTGCTTATTGTGAATATCATATGCTTGTTTTTACACGCTTTAGTGTTTAAGTTGTCCTTTTTTTATTACAGTGTTGGTAAGGTATTTTCTTTCACTGAGGTCTGCTTATTGTGAATATCATATGCTTGTTTTTACATGCTTTAGTGTTTAAGTTGTCCTTTATTTACTACAGTGTTGGTAAGGTATTTTCTTTCACTGAGGTCTGCTTATTGTGAATATCATATGCTTGTTTTTACACGCTTTAGTGTTTAAGTTGTCCTTTATTTACTACAGTGTTGGTAAGGTATTTTCTTTCACTGAGGTCTGCTTATTGTGAATATCATATGCTTGTTTTTACATGCTTTAGTGTTTAAGTTGTCCTTTATTTACTACAGTTTTGGTAAGGTATTTTCTTGCACTGAGGTCTGCTTATTGTGAATATCATATGCTTGTTTTTACAGCCTGTAATGTTTAAGTTTTCCGTTATTTATTACAGTGTTGTTAAGGTATTTTCTTGCACTGAGGTCTGCTTATTGTGAATAACTTTGACTTTTTTTTTTACACCCTGTAGTGTTTAAGTTTTCCTTTCTGTCTTACAGTGTTTCTAAGGTATTATCTTGCACTCAGGTCTGCTTATTGTGAATATCATATGCTTGTTTTTACAGCCTGTAATGTTTAAGTTGTCCTTTCTATCCTGCAGTGTTGGTAAGGTATTTTCTTGCACTGAGGTCTGCTTATTGTGAATAACTTTGACTTGTTTTTTACACCCTGTAGTGCTTAAGTTTTCCTTTCTCTCTTGCAGTGTTGGTAAGGTATTTTCTTGCACTGAGGTCTGCTTATTGTGAATATCATATGCTTGTTTTTACACCCTGTAATGTTTAAGTTTTCTTTTATTTATTACAGTGTCTTTAAGGTATTTTCTTGCACTGAGGTCTGCTTATTGTGAATAACTTTGACTTGTTTTTTTACACCCTGTAGTGTTTAAGTTGTCCTTTATTTATTACAGTGTTGGTAAGGTATTTTCTTGCACTGAGGTCTGCTTATTGTGAATAACTTTGACTTGTTTTTTACACTCTGTAGTGTTTAAGTTCTCCTTTATTTATTACAGTGTTGGTAAGGTATTATCTTGCACTGAGGTCTGCTTATTGTGAATATCATATGCTTGTTTTTACAGCCTGTAATGTTTGAGTTGTCCTTTCTCTCTTGCAGTGTTGGTAAGGTATTTTCTTGCACTCAGGTCTGCTTATTGTGAATATCATATGCTTGTTTTTACAACCTGTAATGTTTAAGTTTTCCTTTATTTATTACACTGTTGTTAAGGTATTTTCTTGCACTGAGGTCTGCTTATTGTGAATAACTTTAACTTGTTTTTTACACCCTGTAATGTGTAAGTAGTCCTTTCTTTATTACAGTGTTGGTAAGATATTTTCTTGCACTGAGGTCTGTTTATTGTGAATAACTTTGACTTTTTTTTACACCCTGTAGTGTTTAAGTTTTCCTTTCTGTCTTACAGTGTTTGTAAGGTATTTTCTTGCACTCAGGTCTGCTTATTGTGAATATCATATGCTTGTTTTTACACCCTGTAATGTTTAAGTTGTCCTTTCTGTCTTACAGTGTTGGTAAGGTATTTTCTTGCACTGAGGTCTGCTTATTGTGAATAACTTTGACTTGTTTTTTACAGCCTGTAGTGTTTAAGTTTTCCTTTATCTATTACATTGTTGGTAAGGTATTTTCTTGCACTGAGGTCTGCTTATTGTGAATAACTTTGACTTGTTTTTTACACCCTGTAGTGCTTAACTTTTCCTTTCTCTCTTGCAGTGTTGGTAAGGTATTTTCTTGCACTGAGGTCTGCTTATTGTGAATATCATATGCTTGTTTTTACACCCTGTAATGTTTAAGTTTTCTTTTATTTATTACAGTGTCTTTAAGGTATTTTCTTGCACTGAGGTCTGCTTATTGTGAATAACTTTGACTTGTTTTTTTACACCCTGTAGTGTTTAAGTTGTCCTTTATTTATTACAGTGTTGTTAAGGTATTTTCTTGCACTGAGGTCTGCTTATTGTGAATAACTTTGACTTTTTTTTTACACCCTGTAGTGTTTAAGTTTTCCTTTCTGTCTTACAGTATTTCTAAGGTATTATCTTCCACTCAGGTCTGCTTATCGTGAATATCATATGCTTGTTTTTACAGCCTGTAATGTTCAAGTTGTCCTTTCTATCCTGCAGTGTTGGTAAGGTATTTTCTTGCACTGAGGTCTGCTTATCGTGAATAACTTTGACTTGTTTTTTACAGCCTGTAGTGTTTAAGTTTTCCTCTATCTATTACATTGTTTGTAAGGTATTTTCTTGCACTGAGGTCTGCTTATTGTGAATAACTTTGACTTGTTTTTTACACCCTGTAGTGCTTAAGTTTTCCTTTCTCTCTTGCAGTGTTGGTAAGGTATTTTCTTGCACTGAGGTCTGCTTATTGTGAATATCATATGCTTGTTTTTACACCCTGTAATGTTTAAGTTTTCTTTTATTTATTACAGTGTCTTTAAGGTATTTTCTTGCACTGAGGTCTGCTTATTGTGAATAACTTTGACTTGTTTTTTTACACCCTGTAGTGTTTAAGTTGTCCTTTCTCTCTTGCAGTGTTTTTAGGGTATTTTCTTACACTGAAGTCTGCTTATTGTGAATATCTTTGACTTGTTTTTACACCCTGTAGTGTTTAAGTTGTCCGTTCTTTCTTACAGTGTTGGTAAGGTATTTTCTTGCACCGAGGTCTGCTTATTGTGACTATCTTTGACTTGTTTTTACACCCTGTAGTGTTTAAGTTGTCCGTTCTTTCTTACAGTGTTGGTAAGGAATTTTCTTGCACTCAGGTCTGCTTATTGTGAATATCATATGCTTGTTTTTACACTCTGTAGTGTTTAAGTTGTCCTTTCTGTCTTGCAGTGTTGGTAAGGTATTTTCTTGCACTCAGGTCTGCTTATTGTGAATATCATATGCTTGTTTTTACACCCTGTAGTGTTTAAGTTTTCCTTTCTGTCTTGCAGTGTTGGTAAGGTATTTTCTTGCACTCAGGTCTGCTTATTGTGAATATCATATGCTTGTTTTTACACCCTGTAGTGTTTAAGTTCTCCTTTATTTATTACATTGTTGGTAAGGTATTTTCTTGCACTGAGGTCTGTTTATTGTGAATAACTTTGACTTGTTTTTTACACCCTGTAGTGTTTAAGTTTTCCTTTCTGTCTTACAATGTTGGTAAGGTATTTTCTTGCACTGAGGTCTGCTTATTGTGAATGTCATATGCTTGTTTTTGCACCCTGTAATGTTTAAGTTGTCCTTTATTTACTACAGTGTTGGTAAGGTATTTTCTTTCACTGAGGTCTGCTTATTGTGAATATCATATGCTTGTTTTTACACGCTTTAGTGTTTAAGTTGTCCTTTTTTTATTACAGTTTTGGTAAGGTATTTTCTTTCACTGAGGTCTGCTTATTGTGAATATCATATGCTTGTTTTTACATGCTTTAGTGTTTAAGTTGTCCTTTATTTACTACAGTGTTGGTAAGGTATTTTCTTTCACTGAGGTCTGCTTATTGTGAATATCATATGCTTGTTTTTACACGCTTTAGTGTTTAAGTTGTCCTTTATTTACTACAGTGTTGGTAAGGTATTTTCTTTCACTGAGGTCTGCTTATTGTGAATATCATATGCTTGTTTTTACATGCTTTAGTGTTTAAGTTGTCCTTTATTTACTACAGTGTTGGTAAGGTATTTTCTTGCACTGAGGTCTGCTTATTGTGAATATCATATGCTTGTTTTTACAGCCTGTAATGTTTAAGTTTTCCGTTATTTATTACAGTGTTGTTAAGGTATTTTCTTGCACTGAGGTCTGCTTATTGTGAATAACTTTGACTTTTTTTTTTACACCCTGTAGTGTTTAAGTTTTCCTTTCTGTCTTACAGTGTTTCTAAGGTATTATCTTGCACTCAGGTCTGCTTATTGTGAATATCATATGCTTGTTTTTACAGCCTGTAATGTTTAAGTTGTCCTTTCTATCCTGCAGTGTTGGTAAGGTATTTTCTTGCACTGAGGTCTGCTTATTGTGAATAACTTTGACTTGTTTTTTACACCCTGTAGTGCTTAAGTTTTCCTTTCTCTCTTGCAGTGTTGGTAAGGTATTTTCTTGCACTGAGGTCTGCTTATTGTGAATATCATATGCTTGTTTTTACACCCTGTAATGTTTAAGTTTTCTTTTATTTATTACAGTGTCTTTAAGGTATTTTCTTGCACTGAGGTCTGCTTATTGTGAATAACTTTGACTTGTTTTTTTACACCCTGTAGTTTTTAAGTTGTCCTTTATTTATTACAGTGTTGGTAAGGTATTTTCTTGCACTGAGGTCTGCTTATTGTGAATAACTTTGACTTGTTTTTTACACTCTGTAGTGTTTAAGTTCTCCTTTATTTATTACAGTGTTGGTAAGGTATTATCTTGCACTGAGGTCTGCTTATTGTGAATATCATATGCTTGTTTTT
Source organism: Perissodus microlepis (assembly GCF_051167445.1). NCBI lineage: Eukaryota > Metazoa > Chordata > Actinopteri > Cichliformes > Cichlidae > Perissodus > Perissodus microlepis. The sequence goes on along the minus strand of NW_028182052.1, from coordinate 66,695 downwards.
ACAGCCTGTAATGTTTGAGTTGTCCTTTCTCTCTTGCAGTGTTGGTAAGGTATTTTCTTGCACTCAGGTCTGCTTATTGTGAATATCATATGCTTGTTTTTACAACCTGTAATGTTTAAGTTTTCCTTTATTTATTACACTGTTGTTAAGGTATTTTCTTGCACTGAGGTCTGCTTATTGTGAATAACTTTAACTTGTTTTTTACACCCTGTAATGTTTAAGTAGTCCTTTCTTTATTACAGTGTTGGTAAGATATTTTCTTGCACTGAGGTCTGTTTATTGTGAATAACTTTGACTTTTTTTTACACCCTGTAGTGTTTAAGTTTTCCTTTCTGTCTTACAGTGTTTGTAAGGTATTTTCTTGCACTCAGGTCTGCTTATTGTGAATATCATATGCTTGTTTTTACACCCTGTAATGTTTAAGTTTTCTTTTATTTATTACAGTGTCTTTAAGGTATTTTCTTGCACTGAGGTCTGCTTATTGTGAATAACTTTGACTTGTTTTTTTACACCCTGTAGTGTTTAAGTTGTCCTTTATTTATTACATTGTTGTTAAGGTATTTTCTTGCACTGAGGTCTGCTTATTGTGAATAACTTTGACTTTTTTTTTACACCCTGTAGTGTTTAAGTTTTCCTTTCTGTCTTACAGTATTTCTAAGGTATTATCTTCCACTCAGGTCTGCTTATCGTGAATATCATATGCTTGTTTTTACAGCCTGTAATGTTTAAGTTGTCCTTTCTATCCTGCAGTGTTGGTAAGGTATTTTCTTGCACTGAGGTCTGCTTATCGTGAATAACTTTGACTTGTTTTTTACAGCCTGTAGTGTTTAAGTTTTCCTCTATCTATTACATTGTTGGTAAGGTATTTTCTTGCACTGAGGTCTGCTTATTGTGAATAACTTTGACTTGTTTTTTACACCCTGTAGTGCTTAAGTTTTCCTTTCTCTCTTGCAGTGTTGGTAAGGTATTTTCTTGCACTGAGGTCTGCTTATTGTGAATATCATATGCTTGTTTTTACACCCTGTAATGTTTAAGTTTTCTTTTATTTATTACAGTGTCTTTAAGGTATTTTCTTGCACTGAGGTCTGCTTATTGTGAATAACTTTGACTTGTTTTTTTACACCCTGTAGTGTTTAAGTTGTCCTTTCTCTCTTGCAGTGTTTTTAGGGTATTTTCTTACACTGAAGTCTGCTTATTGTGAATATCTTTGACTTGTTTTTACACCCTGTAGTGTTTAAGTTGTCCGTTCTTTCTTACAGTGTTGGTAAGGTATTTTCTTGCACCGAGGTCTGCTTATTGTGACTATCTTTGACTTGTTTTTACACCCTGTAGTGTTTAAGTTGTCCGTTCTTTCTTACAGTGTTGGTAAGGAATTTTCTTGCACTCAGGTCTGCTTATTGTGAATATCATATGCTTGTTTTTACACTCTGTAGTGTTTAAGTTGTCCTTTCTGTCTTGCAGTGTTGGTAAGGTATTTTCTTGCACTCAGGTCTGCTTATTGTGAATATCATATGCTTGTTTTTACACCCTGTAGTGTTTAAGTTTTCCTTTCTGTCTTGCAGTGTTGGTAAGGTATTTTCTTGCACTCAGGTCTGCTTATTGTGAATATCATATGCTTGTTTTTACACCCTGTAGTGTTTAAGTTCTCCTTTATTTATTACATTGTTGGTAAGGTATTTTCTTGCACTGAGGTCTGTTTATTGTGAATAACTTTGACTTGTTTTTTACACCCTGTAGTGTTTAAGTTTTCCTTTCTGTCTTACAATGTTGGTAAGGTATTTTCTTGCACTGAGGTCTGCTTATTGTGAATGTCATATGCTTGTTTTTGCACCCTGTAATGTTTAAGTTGTCCTTTATTTACTACAGTGTTGGTAAGGTATTTTCTTTCACTGAGGTCTGCTTATTGTGAATATCATATGCTTGTTTTTACACGCTTTAGTGTTTAAGTTGTCCTTTATTTATTACAGTGTTGGTAAGGTATTTTCTTTCACTGAGGTCTGCTTATTGTGAATATCATATGCTTGTTTTTACATGCTTTAGTGTTTAAGTTGTCCTTTATTTACTACAGTGTTGGTAAGGTATTTTCTTTCACTGAGGTCTGCTTATTGTGAATATCATATGCTTGTTTTTACACGCTTTAGTGTTTAAGTTGTCCTTTATTTACTACAGTGTTGGTAAGGTATTTTCTTTCACTGAGGTCTGCTTATTGTGAATAACTTTGACTTTTTTTTTACACCCTGTAGTGTTTAAGTTTTCCTTTCTGTCTTACAGTGTTTCTAAGGTATTATCTTGCACTCAGGTCTGCTTATTGTGAATATCATATGCTTGTTTTTACAGCCTGTAATGTTTAAGTTGTCCTTTCTATCCTGCAGTGTTGGTAAGGTATTTTCTTGCACTGAGGTCTGCTTATTGTGAATAACTTTGACTTGTTTTTTACAGCCTGTAGTGTTTAAGTTTTCCTTTATCTATTACATTATTGGTAAGGTATTTTCTTGCACTGAGGTCTGCTTATTGTGAATAACTTTGACTTGTTTTTTACACCCTGTAGTGCTTAAGTTTTCCTTTCTCTCTTGCAGTGTTGGTAAGGTATTTTCTTGCACTGAGGTCTGCTTATTGTGAATATCATATGCTTGTTTTTACACCCTGTAATGTTTAAGTTTTCTTTTATTTATTACAGTGTCTTTAAGGTATTTTCTTGCACTGAGGTCTGCTTATTGTGAATAACTTTGACTTGTTTTTTTACACCCTGTAGTGTTTAAGTTGTCCTTTATTTATTACAGTGTTGGTAAGGTATTTTCTTGCACTGAGGTCTGCTTATTGTGAATAACTTTGACTTGTTTTTTACACTCTGTAGTGTTTAAGTTCTCCTTTATTTATTACAGTGTTGGTAAGGTATTATCTTGCACTGAGGTCTGCTTATTGTGAATATCATATGCTTGTTTTTACAGCCTGTAATGTTTGAGTTGTCCTTTCTCTCTTGCAGTGTTGGTAAGGTATTTTCTTGCACTCAGGTCTGCTTATTGTGAATATCATATGCTTGTTTTTACAACCTGTAATGTTTAAGTTTTCCTTTATTTATTACACTGTTGTTAAGGTATTTTCTTGCACTGAGGTCTGCTTATTGTGAATAACTTTAACTTGTTTTTTACACCCTGTAATGTTTAAGTAGTCCTTTCTTTATTACAGTGTTGGTAAGATATTTTCTTGCACTGAGGTCTGTTTATTGTGAATAACTTTGACTTTTTTTTACACCCTGTAGTGTTTAAGTTTTCCTTTCTGTCTTACAGTGTTTGTAAGGTATTTTCTTGCACTCAGGTCTGCTTATTGTGAATATCATATGCTTGTTTTTACACCCTGTAATGTTTAAGTAGCCCTTTCTGTCTTACAGTGTTGGTAAGGTATTTTCTTGCACTGAGGTCTGCTTATTGTGAATAACTTTGACTTGTTTTTTACACCCTGTAATGTTTAAGTTGTCCTTTCTGTCTTACAGTGTTGGTAGGGTATTTTCTTGCACTGAGGTCTGCTTATTGTGAATAACTTTGACTTGTTTTTTACAGCCTGTAGTGTTTAAGTTTTCCTTTATCTATTACATTGTTGGTAAGGTATTTTCTTGCACTGAGGTCTGCTTATTGTGAATAACTTTGACTTGTTTTTTACACCCTGTAGTGCTTAACTTTTCCTTTCTCTCTTGCAGTGTTGGTAAGGTATTTTCTTGCACTGAGGTCTGCTTATTGTGAATATCATATGCTTGTTTTTACACCCTGTAATGTTTAAGTTTTCTTTTATTTATTACAGTGTCTTTAAGGTATTTTCTTGCACTGAGGTCTGCTTATTGTGAATAACTTTGACTTGTTTTTTTACACCCTGTAGTGTTTAAGTTGTCCTTTATTTATTACAGTGTTCGTAAGGTATTTTCTTGCACTGAGGTCTGCTTATTGTGAATAACCTTGACTTGTTTTTTACACCCTGTAGTGTTTAAGTTCTCCTTTATTTATTACAGTGTTGGTAAGGTATTATCTTGCACTGAGGTCTGCTTATTGTGAATATCATATGCTTGTTTTTACAGCCTGTAATGTTTGAGTTGTCCTTTCTCTCTTGCAGTGTTGGAAAGGTATTTTCTTGCACTCAGATCTGCTTATTATGAATATCATATGCTTGTTTTTACAACCTGTAATGTTTAAGTTTTCCTTTATTTATTACACTGTTGTTAAGGTATTTTCTTGCACTGAGGTCTGCTTATTGTGAATAACTTTGACTTTTTTTTACACCCTGTAGTGTTTAAGTTTTCCGTTCTTTCTTACAGTGTTGGTAAGGTATTTTCTTGCACTGAGGTCTGCTTATTGTGAATAACTTTGACTTTTTTTTACAGCCTGTAGTGTTTAAGTTGCCCTTTCTCTCTTGCAGTGTTGTTAAGGTATTTTCTTGCACTGAGGTCTGCTTATTGTGAATAACTTTAACTTGTTTTTTACACCCTGTAGTATTTAAGTAGTCCTTTCTTTATTACAGTGTTGGTAAGATATTTTCTTGCACTGAGGTCTGCTTATTGTGAATAACTTTGACTTTTTTTTACACCCTGTACTGTTTAAGTTTTCCTTTCTGTCTTACAGTGTTTGTAAGGTATTTTCTTGCACTCAGGTCTGCTTATTGTGAATATCATATGCTTGTTTTTTAAACCCTGTAGTGTTTAAGTTGTCCTTTCTGTCTTGCAGTGTTTTTAGGGTATTTTCTTACACTGAAGTCTGCTTATTGTGAATAACTTTGACTTTTTTTTACACCCTGTAGTGTTTAAGTTTTCCTTTCTGTCTTGCAGTGTTTGTAAGGTATTTTCTGGCACTCAGGTCTGCTTATTGTGAATATCATATGCTTGTTTTTACACCCTGTAGTGTTTAAGTTTTCCTTTATCTATTACAGTGTTGGTAAGGTATTTTCTTGCACTGAGGTCTGCTTATTGTGAATATCATATGCTTGTTTTTACACCCTGTAATGTTTAAGTTGCCCTTTCTGTCTTACAGTGTTTGTAAGGTATTTTCTTGCACTCAGGTCTGCTTATTGTGAATATCATATGCTTGTTTTTACACCCTGTAGTGTTTAAGTTTTCCTTTATCTATTACAGTGTTGGTAAGGTATTTTCTTGCACTGAGGTCTGCTTATTGTGAATATCATATGCTTGTTTTTACACCCTGTAGTGTTTAAGTTCTCCTTTATTTATTACATTGTTGGTAAGGTATTTTCTTGCACTGAGGTCTGTTTATTGTGAATAACTTTGACTTGTTTTTTACACCCTGTAGTGTTTAAGTTTTCCTTTCTGTCTTACAATGTTGGTAAGGTATTTTCTTGCACTGAGGTCTGCTTATTGTGAATGTCATATGCTTGTTTTTGCACCCTGTAATGTTTAAGTTGTCCTTTATTTACTACAGTGTTGGTAAGGTATTTTCTTTCACTGAGGTCTGCTTATTGTGAATATCATATGCTTGTTTTTACACGCTTTAGTGTTTAAGTTGTCCTTTATTTATTACAGTGTTGGTAAGGTATTTTCTTTCACTGAGGTCTGCTTATTGTGAATATCATATGCTTGTTTTTACATGCTTTAGTGTTTAAGTTGTCCTTTCTGTCTTACAGTGTTGGTAAGGTATTTTCTTGCACTGAGGTCTGCTTATTGTGAATATCATATGCTTGTTTTTACAGCCTGTAGTGTTTAAGTTGCCCTTTCTCTCTTGCAGTGTTGGAAAGGTATTTTCTTGCACTGAGGTCTGCTTATTGTGAATATCATATGCTTGTTTTTACACCCTGTAATGTTTAAGTTGTCCTTTCTGTCTTACAGTGTTGGTAAGGTATTTTCTTTCACTGAGGTCTGCTTATTGTGAATATCATATGCTTGTTTTTACACGCTTTAGTGTTTAAGTTGTCCTTTATTTACTACAGTGTTGGTAAGGTATTTTCTTTCACTGAGGTCTGCTTATTGTGAATATCATATGCTTGTTTTTACATGCTTTAGTGTTTAAGTTGTCCTTTATTTATTACAGTGTTGGTAAGGTATTTTCTTGCACTGAGGTCTGCTTATTGTGAATATCATATGCTTGTTTTTACAGCCTGTAATGTTTAAGTTTTCCGTTATTTATTACAGTGTTGTTAAGGTATTTTCTTGCACTGAGGTCTGCTTATTGTGAATAACTTTGACTTTTTTTTTTACACCCTGTAGTGTTTAAGTTTTCCTTTCTGTCTTACAGTGTTTCTAAGGTATTATCTTGCACTCAGGTCTGCTTATTGTGAATATCATATGCTTGTTTTTACAGCCTGTAATGTTTAAGTTGTCCTTTCTATCCTGCAGTGTTGGTAAGGTATTTTCTTGCACTGAGGTCTGCTTATTGTGAATAACTTTGACTTGTTTTTTACAGCCTGTAGTGTTTAAGTTTTCCTTTATCTATTACATTATTGGTAAGGTATTTTCTTGCACTCAGGTCTGCTTATTGTGAATAACTTTGACTTGTTTTTTACACCCTGTAGTGCTTAAGTTTTCCTTTCTCTCTTGCAGTGTTGGTAAGGTATTTTCTTGCACTGAGGTCTGCTTATTGTGAATATCATATGCTTGTTTTTACACCCTGTAATGTTTAAGTTTTCTTTTATTTATTACAGTGTCTTTAAGGTATTTTCTTGCACTGAGGTCTGCTTATTGTGAATAACTTTGACTTGTTTTTTTACACCCTGTAGTGTTTAAGTTGTCCTTTATTTATTACAGTGTTGTTAAGGTATTTTCTTGCACTGAGGTCTGCTTATTGTGAATAACTTTGACTTGTTTTTTACACTCTGTAGTGTTTAAGTTCTCCTTTATTTATTACAGTGTTGGTAAGGTATTATCTTGCACTGAGGTCTGCTTATTGTGAATATCATATGCTTGTTTTTACAGCCTGTAATGTTTGAGTTGTCCTTTCTCTCTTGCAGTGTTGGTAAGGTATTTTCTTGCACTCAGGTCTGCTTATTGTGAATATCATATGCTTGTTTTTACAACCTGTAATGTTTAAGTTTTCCTTTATTTATTACACTGTTGTTAAGGTATTTTCTTGCACTGAGGTCTGCTTATTGTGAATAACTTTAACTTGTTTTTTACACCCTGTAATGTTTAAGTAGTCCTTTCTTTATTACAGTGTTGGTAAGATATTTTCTTGCACTGAGGTCTGTTTATTGTGAATAACTTTGACTTTTTTTTACACCCTGTAGTGTTTAAGTTTTCCTTTCTGTCTTACAGTGTTTGTAAGGTATTTTCTTGCACTCAGGTCTGCTTATTGTGAATATCATATGCTTGTTTTTACACCCTGTAATGTTTAAGTAGCCCTTTCTGTCTTACAGTGTTGGTAAGGTATTTTCTTGCACTGAGGTCTGCTTATTGTGAATAACTTTGACTTGTTTTTTACAGCCTGTAGTGTTTAAGTTGCCCTTTCTCTCTTGCAGTGTTGGAAAGGTATTTTCTTGCACTGAGGTCTGCTTATTGTGAATATCATATGCTTGTTTTTACACCCTGTAATGTTTAAGTTTTCCTTTCTGTCTTACAGTGTTGGTAAGGTATTTTCTTGCACTGAGGTCTGCTTATTGTGAATAACTTTGACTTGTTTTTTACAGCCTGTAGTGTTTAAGTTTTCCTTTATCTATTACATTGTTGGTAAGGTATTTTCTTGCACTGAGGTCTGCTTATTGTGAATAACTTTGACTTGTTTTTTACACCCTGTAGTGCTTAACTTTTCCTTTCTCTCTTGCAGTGTTGGTAAGGTATTTTCTTGCACTGAGGTCTGCTTATTGTGAATATCATATGCTTGTTTTTACAGCCTGTAATGTTTGAGTTGTCCTTTCTGTCTTGCAGTGTTGGTAAGGTATTTTCTTGCACTGAGGTCTGCTTATTGTGAATATCATATGCTTGTTTTTACACCCTGTAATGTTTAAGTTTTCTTTTATTTATTACAGTGTCTTTAAGGTATTTTCTTGCACTGAGGTCTGCTTATTGTGAATAACTTTGACTTGTTTTTTTACACCCTGTAGTGTTTAAGTTGTCCTTTATTTATTACAGTGTTGGTAAGGTATTTTCTTGCACTGAGGTCTGCTTATTGTGAATAACCTTGACTTGTTTTTTACACTCTGTAGTGTTTAAGTTTTCCTTTATTTATTACAGTGTTGGTAAGGTATTATCTTGCACTGAGGTCTGCTTATTGTGAATATCATATGCTTGTTTTTACAGCCTGTAATGTTTGAGTTGTCCTTTCTGTCTTGCAGTGTTGGTAAGGTATTTTCTTGCACTCAGGTCTGCTTATTGTGAATATCATATGCTTGTTTTTACAGCCTGTAATGTTTGAGTTGTCCTTTCTCTCTTGCAGTGTTGGAAAGGTATTTTCTTGCACTCAGATCTGCTTATTATGAATATCATATGCTTGTTTTTACAACCTGTAATGTTTAAGTTTTCCTTTATTTATTACACTGTTGTTAAGGTATTTTCTTGCACTGAGGTCTGCTTATTGTGAATAACTTTGACTTTTTTTTACACCCTGTAGTGTTTAAGTTTTCCGTTCTTTCTTACAGTGTTGGTAAGGTATTTTCTTGCACTGAGGTCTGCTTATTGTGAATAACTTTGACTTGTTTTTTACAGCCTGTAGTGTTTAAGTTGCCCTTTCTCTCTTGCAGTGTTGTTAAGGTATTTTCTTGCACTGAGGTCTGCTTATTGTGAATAACTTTAACTTGTTTTTTACACCCTGTAGTATTTAAGTAGTCCTTTCTTTATTACAGTGTTGGTAAGATATTTTCTTGCACTGAGGTCTGCTTATTGTGAATAACTTTGACTTTTTTTTACACCCTGTACTGTTTAAGTTTTCCTTTCTGTCTTACAGTGTTTGTAAGGTATTTTCTTGCACTCAGGTCTGCTTATTGTGAATATCATATGCTTGTTTTTTAAACCCTGTAGTGTTTAAGTTGTCCTTTCTGTCTTGCAGTGTTTTTAGGGTATTTTCTTACACTGAAGTCTGCTTATTGTGAATAACTTTGACTTTTTTTTACACCCTGTAGTGTTTAAGTTTTCCTTTCTGTCTTGCAGTGTTTGTAAGGTATTTTCTTGCACTCAGGTCTGCTTATTGTGAATATCATATGCTTGTTTTTACACCCTGTAGTGTTTAAGTTTTCCTTTATCTATTACAGTGTTGGTAAGGTATTTTCTTGCACTGAGGTCTGCTTATTGTGAATATCATATGCTTGTTTTTACACCCTGTAATGTTTAAGTTGCCCTTTCTGTCTTACAGTGTCTGTAAGGTATTTTCTTGAACTGAGGTCTGCTTATTGTGAATAACTTTGACTTGTTTTTTACACCCTGTAGTGTTTAAGTTCTCCTTTATTTATTACAGTGTTGGTAAGGTATTATCTTGCACTGAGGTCTGCTTATTGTGAATATCATATGCTTGTTTTTACAGCCTGTAATGTTTGAGTTGTCCTTTCTCTCTTGCAGTGTTGGTAAGGTATTTTCTTGCACTCAGGTCTGCTTATTGTGAATATCATATGCTTGTTTTTACAGCCTGTAATGTTTGAGTTTTCCTTTCTCTCTTGCAGTGTTGGTAAGGTATTTTCTTGCACTGAGGTCTGCTTATTGTGAATATCATATGCTTGTTTTTTACACCCTGTAGTGTTTAAGTTGTCCTTTCTCTCTTGCAGTGTTTTTAGGGTATTTTCTTACACTGAAGTCTGCTTATTGTGAATATCTTTGACTTGTTTTTACACCCTGTAGTGTTTAAGTTGTCCGTTCTTTCTTACAGTGTTGGTAAGGTATTTTCTTGCACCGAGGTCTGCTTATTGTGACTATCTTTGACTTGTTTTTACACCCTGTAGTGTTTAAGTTGTCCGTTCTTTCTTACAGTGTTGGTAAGGAATTTTCTTGCACTCAGGTCTGCTTATTGTGAATATCATATGCTTGTTTTTACAGCCTGTAGTGTTTAAGTTTTCCTTTCTGTCTTGCAGTGTTGGTAAGGTATTTTCTTGCACTCAGGTCTGCTTATTGTGAATATCATATGCTTGTTTTTACACCCTGTAGTGTTTAAGTTTTCCTTTATTTATTACATTGTTGGTAAGGTATTTTCTTGCACTGAGGTCTGCTTATTGTGAATATCATATGCTTGTTTTTACACCCTGTAGTGTTTAAGTTTTTATTTATTTATTACATTGTTGGTAAGGTATTTTCTTGCACTGAGGTCTGCTTATTGTGAATAACTTTAACTTGTTTTTTACACCCTGTAATGTTTAAGTAGTCCTTTCTTTATTACAGTGTTGGTAAGATATTTTCTTGCACTGAGGTCTGTTTATTGTGAATAACTTTGACTTTTTTTTACACCCTGTAGTGTTTAAGTTTTCCTTTCTGTCTTACAGTGTTTGTAAGGTATTTTCTTGCACTCAGGTCTGCTTATTGTGAATATCATATGCTTGTTTTTACACCCTGTAATGTTTAAGTAGCCCTTTCTGTCTTACAGTGTTGGTAAGGTATTTTCTTGCACTGAGGTCTGCTTATTGTGAATAACTTTGACTTGTTTTTTACAGCCTGTAGTGTTTAAGTTGCCCTTTCTCTCTTGCAGTGTTGGAAAGGTATTTTCTTGCACTGAGGTCTGCTTATTGTGAATATCATATGCTTGTTTTTACACCCTGTAATGTTTAAGTTGTCCTTTCTGTCTTACAGTGTTGGTAAGGTATTTTCTTGCACTGAGGTCTGCTTATTGTGAATAACTTTGACTTGTTTTTTACAGCCTGTAGTGTTTAAGTTTTCCTTTATCTATTACATTGTTGGTAAGGTATTTTCTTGCACTGAGGTCTGCTTATTGTGAATAACTTTGACTTGTTTTTTACACCCTGTAGTGCTTAACTTTTCCTTTCTCTCTTGCAGTGTTGGTAAGGTATTTTCTTGCACTGAGGTCTGCTTATTGTGAATATCATATGCTTGTTTTTACAGCCTGTAATGTTTGAGTTGTCCTTTCTGTCTTGCAGTGTTGGTAAGGTATTTTCTTGCACTGAGGTCTGCTTATTGTGAATATCATATGCTTGTTTTTACACCCTGTAATGTTTAAGTTTTCTTTTATTTATTACAGTGTCTTTAAGGTATTTTCTTGCACTGAGGTCTGCTTATTGTGAATAACTTTGACTTGTTTTTTTACACCCTGTAGTGTTTAAGTTGTCCTTTATTTATTACAGTGTTGGTAAGGTATTTTCTTGCACTGAGGTCTGCTTATTGTGAATAACCTTGACTTGTTTTTTACACTCTGTAGTGTTTAAGTTTTCCTTTATTTATTACAGTGTTGGTAAGGTATTATCTTGCACTGAGGTCTGCTTATTGTGAATATCATATGCTTGTTTTTACAGCCTGTAATGTTTGAGTTGTCCTTTCTGTCTTGCAGTGTTGGTAAGGTATTTTCTTGCACTCAGGTCTGCTTATTGTGAATATCATATGCTTGTTTTTACAGCCTGTAATGTTTGAGTTGTCCTTTCTCTCTTGCAGTGTTGGAAAGGTATTTTCTTGCACTCAGATCTGCTTATTATGAATATCATATGCTTGTTTTTACAACCTGTAATGTTTAAGTTTTCCTTTATTTATTACACTGTTGTTAAGGTATTTTCTTGCACTGAGGTCTGCTTATTGTGAATAACTTTGACTTTTTTTTACACCCTGTAGTGTTTAAGTTTTCCGTTCTTTCTTACAGTGTTGGTAAGGTATTTTCTTGCACTGAGGTCTGCTTATTGTGAATAACTTTGACTTGTTTTTTACAGCCTGTAGTGTTTAAGTTGCCCTTTCTCTCTTGCAGTGTTGTTAAGGTATTTTCTTGCACTGAGGTCTGCTTATTGTGAATAACTTTAACTTGTTTTTTACACCCTGTAGTATTTAAGTAGTCCTTTCTTTATTACAGTGTTGGTAAGATATTTTCTTGCACTGAGGTCTGCTTATTGTGAATAACTTTGACTTTTTTTTACACCCTGTACTGTTTAAGTTTTCCTTTCTGTCTTACAGTGTTTGTAAGGTATTTTCTTGCACTCAGGTCTGCTTATTGTGAATATCATATGCTTGTTTTTTAAACCCTGTAGTGTTTAAGTTGTCCTTTCTGTCTTGCAGTGTTTTTAGGGTATTTTCTTACACTGAAGTCTGCTTATTGTGAATAACTTTGACTTTTTTTTACACCCTGTAGTGTTTAAGTTTTCCTTTCTGTCTTGCAGTGTTTGTAAGGTATTTTCTTGCACTCAGGTCTGCTTATTGTGAATATCATATGCTTGTTTTTACACCCTGTAGTGTTTAAGTTTTCCTTTATCTATTACAGTGTTGGTAAGGTATTTTCTTGCACTGAGGTCTGCTTATTGTGAATATCATATGCTTGTTTTTACACCCTGTAATGTTTAAGTTGCCCTTTCTGTCTTACAGTGTCTGTAAGGTATTTTCTTGAACTGAGGTCTGCTTATTGTGAATAACTTTGACTTGTTTTTTACACCCTGTAGTGTTTAAGTTCTCCTTTATTTATTACAGTGTTGGTAAGGTATTATCTTGCACTGAGGTCTGCTTATTGTGAATATCATATGCTTGTTTTTACAGCCTGTAATGTTTGAGTTGTCCTTTCTCTCTTGCAGTGTTGGTAAGGTATTTTCTTGCACTCAGGTCTGCTTATTGTGAATATCATATGCTTGTTTTTACAGCCTGTAATGTTTGAGTTTTCCTTTCTCTCTTGCAGTGTTGGTAAGGTATTTTCTTGCACTGAGGTCTGCTTATTGTGAATATCATATGCTTGTTTTTTACACCCTGTAGTGTTTAAGTTGTCCTTTCTCTCTTGCAGTGTTTTTAGGGTATTTTCTTACACTGAAGTCTGCTTATTGTGAATATCTTTGACTTGTTTTTACACCCTGTAGTGTTTAAGTTGTCCGTTCTTTCTTACAGTGTTGGTAAGGTATTTTCTTGCACCGAGGTCTGCTTATTGTGACTATCTTTGACTTGTTTTTACACCCTGTAGTGTTTAAGTTGTCCGTTCTTTCTTACAGTGTTGGTAAGGAATTTTCTTGCACTCAGGTCTGCTTATTGTGAATATCATATGCTTGTTTTTACAGCCTGTAGTGTTTAAGTTTTCCTTTCTGTCTTGCAGTGTTGGTAAGGTATTTTCTTGCACTCAGGTCTGCTTATTGTGAATATCATATGCTTGTTTTTACACCCTGTAGTGTTTAAGTTTTCCTTTATTTATTACATTGTTGGTAAGGTATTTTCTTGCACTGAGGTCTGCTTATTGTGAATATCATATGCTTGTTTTTTACACCCTGTAGTGTTTAAGTTGTCCTTTCTCTCTTGCAGTGTTTTTAGGGTATTTTCTTACACTGAAGTCTGCTTATTGTGAATATCTTTGACTTGTTTTTACACCCTGTAGTGTTTAAGTTGTCCGTTCTTTCTTACAGTGTTGGTAAGGTATTTTCTTGCACCGAGGTCTGCTTATTGTGACTATCTTTGACTTGTTTTTACACCCTGTAGTGTTTAAGTTGTCCGTTCTTTCTTACAGTGTTGGTAAGGAATTTTCTTGCACTCAGGTCTGCTTATTGTGAATATCATATGCTTGTTTTTTACACTCTGTAGTGTTTAAGTTGTCCTTTCTGTCTTGCAGTGTTGGTAAGGTATTTTCTTGCACTGAGGTCTGCTTATTGTGAATATCATATGCTTGTTTTTACAGCCTGTAATGTTTGAGTTTTCCTTTCTCTCTTGCAGTGTTGGTAAGGTATTTTCTTGCACTCAGGTCTGCTTATTGTGAATATCATATGCTTGTTTTTACAGCCTGTAATGTTTGAGTTGTCCTTTCTCTCTTGCAGTGTTGGTAAGGTATTTTCTTGCACTGAGGTCTGCCTATTGTGAATATCATATGCTTGTTTTTACACCCTGTAGTGTTTAAGTTTTCCTTTCTGTCTTGCAGTGTTGTTAAGGTATTTTCTTGCACTGAGGTCTGCTTATTGTGAATATCATATGCTTGTTTTTTCACCCTGTAGTGTTTAACTTTTCCTTTCTGTCTTGCAGTGTTGTTAAGGTATATTCTTGCACTCAGGTCTGCTTATTATGAATATCATATGCTTGTTTTTACAACCTGTAATGTTTAAGTTTTCCTTTATTTATTACACTGTTGTTAAGGTATTTTCTTGCACTGAGGTCTGCTTATTGTGAATAACTTTAACTTGTTTTTTACACCCTGTAGTGTTTAAGTAGTCCTTTCTTCATTACAGTGTTGGTAAGATATTTTCTTGCACTGAGGTCTGCTTATTGTGAATAACTTTGACTTTTTTTTACACCCTGTAGTGTTTAATTTTTCCTTTCTGTCTTACAGTGTTTGTAAGGTATTTTCTTGCACTCAGGTCTGCTTATTGTGAATATCATATGCTTGTTTTTACATCCTGTAGTGCTTAAGTTGTCCTTTATCTATTACATTGTTGGTAAGGTATTTTCTTGCACTGAGGTCTGCTTATTGTGAATATCATATGCTTGTTTTTTACACCCTGTAGTGTTTAAGTTTTCCTTTCTCTCTTGCAGTGTTTTTAGGGTATTTTCTTACACTGAAGTCTGCTTATTGTGAATATCTTTGACTTGTTTTTACACCCTGTAGTGTTTAAGTTGTCCGTTCTTTCTTACAGTGTTGGTAAGGTATTTTCTTGCACTCAGGTCTGCTTATTGTGAATATCATATGCTTGTTTTTACACTCTGTAGTGTTTAAGTTGTTCTTTCTGTCTTGCAGTGTTGGTAAGGTATTTTCTTGCACTCAGGTCTGCTTATTGTGAATAACTTTGACTTGTTTTTTACACCCTGTAGTGCTTAAGTTTTCCTTTCTCTCTTGCAGTGTTGGTAAGGTATTTTCTTGCACTGAGGTCTGCTTATTGTGAATATCATATGCTTGTTTTTACAGCCTGTAATGTTTAAGTTGTCCTTTCTCTCTTGCAGTGTTGGTAAGGTATTTTCTTACACTCAGATCTGCTTATTATGAATATCATATGCTTGTTTTTACAGCCTGTAATGTTTGAGTTGTCCTTTCTCTCTTGCAGTGTTGGTAAGGTATTTTCTTGCACTCAGGTCTGCTTATTGTGAATATCATATGCTTGTTTTTACAGCCTGTAATGTTTAAGTTGTCCTTTCTCTCTTGCAGTGTTGGTAAGGTATTTTCTTACACTCAGATCTGCTTATTATGAATATCATATGCTTGTTTTTACAACCTGTAATGTTTAAGTTTTCCTTTATTTATTACACTGTTGTTAAGGTATTTTCTTGCACTGAGGTCTGCTTATTGTGAATAACTTTAACTTGTTTTTTACACCCTGTAGTATTTAAGTAGTCCTTTCTTTATTACAGTGTTGGTAAGATATTTTCTTGCACTGAGGTCTGCTTATTGTGAATAACTTTGACTTTTTTTACACCCTGTAGTATTTAAGTTGTCCGTTCTTTCTTACAGTGTTTGTAAGGTATTTTCTTGCACTCAGGTCTGCTTATTGTGAATATCATATGCTTGTTTTTACACCCTGTAGTGTTTAAGTTTTCCTTTATCTATTACAGTGTTGGTAAGGTATTTTCTTGCACTGAGGTCTGCTTATTGTGAATATCATATGCTTGTTTTTACACCCTGTAATGTTTAAGTTGCCCTTTCTGTCTTACAGTGTTGGTAAGGTATTTTCTTGCACTGAGGTCTGCTTATTGTGAATATCATATGCTTGTTTTTACAGCCTGTAGTGTTTAAGTTGTCCTTTCTGTCTTGCAGTGTTTTTAGGGTATTTTCTTACACTGAAGTCTGCTTATTGTGAATAACTTTGACTTTTTTTTACACCCTCTAGTGTTTAAGTTTTCCTTTCTGTCTTGCAGTGTTTGTAAGGTATTTTCTTGCACTCAGGTCTGCTTATTGTGAATATCATATGCTTGTTTTTACACCCTGTAGTGTTTAAGTTTTCCTTTATCTATTACAGTGTTGGTAAGGTATTTTCTTGCACTCAGGTCTGCTTATTGTGAATATCATATGCTTGTTTTTACACCCTGTAATGTTTAAGTTGCCCTTTCTGTCTTACAGTGTTGGTAAGGTATTTTCTTGCACTGAGGTCTGCTTATTGTGAATATCATATGCTTGTTTTTACAGCCTGTAGTGTTTAAGTTGCCCTTTCTCTCTTGCAGTGTTGGAAAGGTATTTTCTTGCACTGAGGTCTGCTTATTGTGAATATCATATGCTTGTTTTTACACCCTGTAATGTTTAAGTTGTCCTTTCTGTCTTACAGTGTTGGTAAGGTATTTTCTTGCACTGAGGTCTGCTTATTGTGAATAACTTTGACTTGTTTTTTACACCCTGTAGTGCTTAAGTTTTCCTTTCTCTCTTGCAGTGTTGGTAAGGTATTTTCTTGCACTGAGGTCTGCTTATTGTGAATATCATATGCTTGTTTTTACACCCTGTAATGTTTAAGTTTTCTTTTATTTATAAATGTCTTTAAGGTATTTTCTTGCACTGAGGTCTGCTTATTGTGAATAACTTTGACTTGTTTTTTACACCCTGTAGTGTTTAAGTTCTCCTTTATTTATTACAGTGTTGTTAAGGTATTATCTTGCACTGAGGTCTGCTTATTGTGAATATCATATGCTTGTTTTTACAGCCTGTAATGTTTGAGTTTTCCTTTTTCTCTTGCAGTGTTGGTAAGGTATTTTCTTGCACTGAGGTCTGCTTATTGTGAATAACTTTGACTTTTTTTTTACACCCTGTAGTGTTTAAGTTGTCCTTTCTGTCTTAAAGTGTTGGTAAGGTATATTCTTGCACTCAGGTCTGCTTATTGTGAATATCATATGCTTGTTTTTACACTCTGTAGTGTTTAAGTTTTCCTTTATTTATTACATTGTTGGTAAGGTATTTTCTTGCACTGAGGTCTGCTTATTGTGAATATCATATGCTTGTTTTTTACACCCTGTAGTGTTTAAGTTGTCCTTTCTCTCTTGCAGTGTTTTTAGGGTATTTTCTTACACTGAAGTCTGGTTATTGTGAATATCTTTGACTTGTTTTTACACCCTGTAGTGTTTAAGTTGTCCGTTCTTTCTTACAGTGTTGGTAAGGTATTTTCTTGCACCGAGGTCTGCTTATTGTGACTATCTTTGATTTGTTTTTACACCCTGTAGTGTTTAAGTTGTCCGTTCTTTCTTACAGTGTTGGTAAGGAATTTTCTTGCACTCAGGTCTGCTTATTGTGAATATCATATGCTTGTTTTTACACTCTGTAGTGTTTAAGTTGTCCTTTCTGTCTTGCAGTGTTGGTAAGGTATTTTCTTGCACTCAGGTCTGCTTATTGTGAATATCATATGCTTGTTTTTACAGCCTGTAGTGTTTAAGTTTTCCTTTCTGTCTTGCAGTGTTGGTAAGGTATTTTCTTGCACTCAGGTCTGCTTATTGTGAATATCATATGCTTGTTTTTACACCCTGTAGTGTTTAAGTTCTCCTTTATTTATTACATTGTTGGTAAGGTATTTTCTTGCACTGAGGTCTGCTTATTGTGAATAACTTTGACTTGGTTTTTACACCCTGTAGTGTTTAAGTTTTCCTTTCTATCTTACAGTGTTGGTAAGGTATTTTCTTGCACTGAGGTCTGCTTATTGTGAATGTCATATGCTTGTTTTTGCACCCTGTAATGTTTAAGTTGTCCTTTATTTACTACAGTGTTGGTAAGGTATTTTCTTTCGCTGAGGTCTGCTTATTGTGAATATCATATGCTTGTTTTTACACGCTTTAGTGTTTAAGTTGTCCTTTATTTATTACAGTGTTGGTAAGGTATTTTCTTTCACTGAGGTCTGCTTATTGTGAATATCATATGCTTGTTTTTACATGCTTTAGTGTTTAAGTTGTCCTTTATTTACTACAGTGTTGGTAAGGTATTTTCTTTCACTGAGGTCTGCTTATTGTGAATATCATATGCTTGTTTTTACACGCTTTAGTGTTTAAGTTGTCCTTTATTTACTACAGTGTTGGTAAGGTATTTTCTTTCACTGAGGTCTGCTTATTGTGAATATCATATGCTTGTTTTTACATGCTTTAGTGTTTAAGTTGTCCTTTATTTATTACAGTGTTGGTAAGGTATTTTCTTGCACTGAGGTCTGCTTATTGTGAATATCATATGCTTGTTTTTATAGCCTGTAATGTTTAAGTTTTCTGTTATTTATTACAGTGTTGTTAAGGTATTTTCTTGCACTGAGGTCTGCTTATTGTGAATAACTTTGACTTTTTTTTTACACCCTGTAGTGTTTAAGTTTTCCTTTCTGTCTTACAGTGTTTCTAAGGTATTATCTTCCACTCAGGTCTGCTTATCGTGAATATCATATGCTTGTTTTTACAGCCTGTAATGTTTAAGTTGTCCTTTCTATCCTGCAGTGTTGGTAAGGTATTTTCTTGCACTGAGGTCTGCTTATTGTGAATAACTTTGACTTGTTTTTTACAGCCTGTAGTGTTTAAGTTTTCCTCTATCTATTACATTGTTGGTAAGGTATTTTCTTGCACTGAGGTCTGCTTATTGTGAATAACTTTGACTTGTTTTTTACACCCTGTAGTGCTTAAGTTTTCCTTTCTCTCTTGCAGTGTTGGTAAGGTATTTTCTTGCACTGAGGTCTGCTTATTGTGAATATCATATGCTTGTTTTTACACCCTGTAATGTTTAAGTTTTCTTTTATTTATTACAGTGTCTTTAAGGTATTTTCTTGCACTGAGGTCTGCTTATTGTGAATAACTTTGACTTGTTTTTTTACACCCTGTAGTGTTTAAGTTGTCCTTTCTCTCTTGCAGTGTTTTTAGGGTATTTTCTTACACTGAAGTCTGCTTATTGTGAATATCTTTGACTTGTTTTTACACCCTGTAGTGTTTAAGTTGTCCGTTCTTTCTTACAGTGTTGGTAAGGTATTTTCTTGCACCGAGGTCTGCTTATTGTGACTATCTTTGACTTGTTTTTACACCCTGTAGTGTTTAAGTTGTCCGTTCTTTCTTACAGTGTTGGTAAGGAATTTTCTTGCACTCAGGTCTGCTTATTGTGAATATCATATGCTTGTTTTTACACTCTGTAGTGTTTAAGTTGTCCTTTCTGTCTTGCAGTGTTGGTAAGGTATTTTCTTGCACTCAGGTCTGCTTATTGTGAATATCATATGCTTGTTTTTACACCCTGTAGTGTTTAAGTTTTCCTTTCTGTCTTGCAGTGTTGGTAAGGTATTTTCTTGCACTCAGGTCTGCTTATTGTGAATATCATATGCTTGTTTTTACACCCTGTAGTGTTTAAGTTCTCCTTTATTTATTACATTGTTGGTAAGGTATTTTCTTGCACTGAGGTCTGTTTATTGTGAATAACTTTGACTTGTTTTTTACACCCTGTAGTGTTTAAGTTTTCCTTTCTGTCTTACAATGTTGGTAAGGTATTTTCTTGCACTGAGGTCTGCTTATTGTGAATGTCATATGCTTGTTTTTGCACCCTGTAATGTTTAAGTTGTCCTTTATTTACTACAGTGTTGGTAAGGTATTTTCTTTCACTGAGGTCTGCTTTTTGTGAATATCATATGCTTGTTTTTACACGCTTTAGTGTTTAAGTTGTCCTTTATTTATTACAGTGTTGGTAAGGTATTTTCTTTCACTGAGGTCTGCTTATTGTGAATATCATATGCTTGTTTTTACATGCTTTAGTGTTTAAGTTGTCCTTTATTTACTACAGTGTTGGTAAGGTATTTTCTTTCACTGAGGTCTGCTTATTGTGAATATCATATGCTTGTTTTTACATGCTTTAGTGTTTAAGTTGTCCTTTATTTACTACAGTGTTGGTAAGGTATTTTCTTTCACTGAGGTCTGCTTATTGTGAATATCATATGCTTGTTTTTACACGCTTTAGTGTTTAAGTTGTCCTTTATTTACTACAGTGTTGGTAAGGTATTTTCTTGCACTGAGGTCTGCTTATTGTGAATATCATATGCTTGTTTTTACAGCCTGTAATGTTTAAGTTTTCCGTTATTTATTACAGTGTTGTTAAGGTATTTTCTTGCACTGAGGTCTGCTTATTGTGAATAACTTTGACTTTTTTTTTACACCCTGTAGTGTTTAAGTTTTCCTTTCTGTCTTGCAGTGTTTCTAAGGTATTATCTTGCACTCAGGTCTGCTTATTGTGAATATCATGTTCTTGTTTTTACAGCCTGTAATGTTTAAGTTGTCCTTTCTATCCTGCAGTGTTGGTAAGGTATTTTCTTGCTCTGAGGTCTGCTTATTGTGAATATATTTGACTTGTTTTTACACCTTTTAATGTTTAAGTTTTCCTTTCTCTCTTGCAGTGTTGGTAAGGTATTTTCTTGCTCTGAGGTCTGCTTATTGTGAATATCATATGCTTGTTTTTACAGCCTGTAATGTTTAAGTTGTCCTTTATTTATTACAGTGTTGTTAAGGTATTTTCTTGCACTGAGGTCTGCTTATTGTGAATATCTTTGACTTGTTTTTACCCCCTGTAGTGTTTAAGTTGTCCTTTATTTATTACATAGTTGGTCAGGTATTTTCTTGCACTCAGGTCTGCTTATTGTGAATATCATATGCTTGTTTTCACACCCTGTAATGTTTAATTTGTCCTTTATTTATTACAGTGTTGGTAAGGTATTTTCTTGCTCTGAGGTCTGCTTATTGTGAATATCATATGCTTGTTTTTACAGCCTGTAATGTTTAAGTTGTCCTTTATTTATTACAGTGTTGTTAAGGTATTTTCTTGCACTGAGGTCTGCTTATTGTGACTATCATATGCTTGTTTTTACACCCTGTAGTGCTTAAGTTTTCCTTTCTCTCTTGCAGTGTTGGTAAGGTATTTTCTTGCACTGAGGTCTGCTTATTGTGAATATCATATGCTTGTTTTTACACCCTGTAGTGTTTAAGTTTTCCTTTCTCTCTTGCAGTGTTGTTAAGGTATTTTCTTGCACTGAGGTCTGCTTATTGTGACTATCATATGCTTGTTTTTACACCCTGTAGTGCTTAAGTTTTCCTTTCTCTCTTGCAGTGTTGGTAAGGTATTTTCTTGCACTGAGGTCTGCTTATTGTGAATATCATATGCTTGTTTTTACACCCTGTAATGTTTAAGTTTTCCTTTATTTATTACAGTGTCTTTAAGGTATTTTCTTGCACTGAAGTCTGCTTATTGTGAATAACTTTGACTTGTTTTTTTACACCCTGTAGTGTTTAAGTTGTCCTTTATTTATTACAGTGTTGGTAAGGTATTTTCTTGCACTGAGGTCTGCTTATTGTGAATAACTTTGACTTGTTTTTTACACCCTGTAGTGTTTAAGTTCTCCTTTATTTATTACAATGTTAGTAAGGTAATATCTTGCACTGAGGTCTGCTTATTGTGAATATCATATGCTTGTTTTTACAGCTTGTAATGTTTAAGTTGTCCTTTCTCTCTTGCAGTGTTTGTAAGGTATTTTCTTGCACTCAGGTCTGCTTATTGTGAATATCATATGCTTGTTTTTACACCCTGTAGTGTTTAAGTTCTCCTTTATCTATTACATTGTTGGTAAGGTATTTTCTTGCACTGAGGTCTGCTTATTGTGAATATCATATGCTTGTTTTTTACACCCTGTAGTGTTTAAGTTGTCCGTTCTTTCTTACAGTGTTGGTAAGGTATTTTCTTGCACTCAGGTCTGCTTATTGCGAATATCATATGCTTTTTTTTACACTCTGTAGTGTTTAAGTTGTCCTTTCTTTCTTGCAGTGTTGGTAAGGTATTTTCTTGCACTCAGGTCTGCTTATTGTGAATATCATATGCTTGTTTTTACAGCCTGTAGTGTTTAAGTTTTCCTTTATTTATTACATTGTTGGTAAGGTATTTTCTTGCACTGAGGTCTGCTTATTGTGAATATCATATGCTTGTTTTTACACCCTGTAGTGTTTAAGTTGTCCTCTCTCTCTTGCAGTGTTTTTAGGGTATTTTCTTGCACTGAAGTCTGCTTATTGTGAATATCTTTGACTTGTTTTTACACCCTGTAGTGTTTAAGTTGTCCGTTCTTTCTTACAGTGTTGGTAAGGAATTTTCTTGCACTCAGGTCTGCTTATTGTGAATATCATATGCTTGTTTTTACACCCTGTAGTGTTTAAGTTTTCCTTTCTGTCTTGCAGTGTTGGTAAGGTATTTTCTTGCACTCAGGTCTGCTTATTGTGAATATCATATGCTTGTTTTTACACCCTGTAGTGTTTAAGTTTTCCTTTATCTATTACAGTGTTGGTAAGGTATTTTCTTGCACTGAGGTCTGCTTATTGTGAATATCATATGCTTGTTTTTACAGCCTGTAGTGTTTAAGTTGCCCTTTCTCTCTTGCAGTGTTGGTAAGGTATTTTCTTGCACTGAGGTCTGCTTATTGTGAATATCATATGCTTGTTTTTACACCCTGTAATGTTTAAGTTGTCCTTTCTGTCTTACAGTGTTGGTAAGGTATTTTCTTGCACTGAGGTCTGCTTATTGTGAATAACTTTGACTTGTTTTTTACAGCCTGTAGTGCTTAAGTTTTCCTTTCTCTCTTGCAGTGTTGGTAAGGTATTTTCTTGCACTCAGGTCTGCTTATTGTGAATATCATATGCTTGTTTTTACACCCTGTAATGTTTAAGTTTTCCTTTATTTATTACAGTGTTGGTAAGGTATTTTCTTGCACTGAGGTCTGCTTATTGTGAATAACTTTGACTTGTTTTTTTACACCCTGTAGTGTTTAAGTTGTCCTTTATTTATTACAGTGTTGGTAAGGTATTTTCTTGCACTGAGGTCTGCTTATTGTGAATAACTTTGACTTGTTTTTTACACCCTGTAGTGTTTAAGTTCTCCTTTATTTATTACAGTGTTGGTAAGGTATTATCTTGCACTGAGGTCTGCTTATTGTGAATATCATATGCTTGTTTTTACAGCCTGTAGTGTTTAAGTTGCCCTTTCTCTCTTGCAGTGTTGGTAAGGTATTTTCTTGCACTGAGGTCTGCTTATTGTGAATATCATATGCTTGTTTTTACACCCTGTAATGTTTAAGTTGTCCTTTCTGTCTTACAGTGTTGGTAAGGTATTTTCTTGCACTGAGGTCTGCTTATTGTGAATAACTTTGACTTGTTTTTTACAACCTGTAGTGCTTAAGTTTTCCTTTCTCTCTTGCAGTGTTGGTAAGGTATTTTCTTGCACTCAGGTCTGCTTATTGTGAATATCATATGCTTGTTTTTACAGCCTGTAATGTTTAAGTTTTCCTTTATTTATTACAGTGTTGGTAAGGTATTTTCTTGCACTGAGGTCTGCTTATTGTGAATAACTTTGACTTGTTTTTTACACCCTGTAGTGTTTAAGTTCTCCTTTATTTATTACAGTGTTGGTAAGGTATTATCGTGCACTGAGGTCTGCTTATTGTGAATAACTTTGACTTGTTTTTTACAGCCTGTAGTGCTTAAGTTTTCCTTTCTCTCTTGCAGTGTTGGTAAGGTATTTTCTTGCACTGAGGTCTGCTTATTGTGAATATCATATGCTTGTTTTTACAGCCTGTAGTGTTTAAGTTGCCCTTTCTCTCTTGCAGTGTTGGTAAGGTATTTTCTTGCACTGAGGTCTGCTTATTGTGAATATCATATGCTTGTTTTTACACCCTGTAATGTTTAAGTTGTCCTTTATTTATTACAGTGTTGGTAAGGTATTTTCTTGCACTGAGGTCTGCTTATTGTGAATAACTTTGACTTGTTTTTTACACCCTGTAGTGTTTAAGTTCTCCTTTATTTATTACAGTGTTGGTAAGGTATTATCTTGCACTGAGGTCTGCTTATTGTGAATATCATATGCTTGTTTTTACAGCCTGTAGTGTTTAAGTTGCCCTTTCTCTCTTGCAGTGTTGGTAAGGTATTTTCTTGCACTGAGGTCTGCTTATTGTGAATATCATATGCTTGTTTTTACACCCTGTAATGTTTAAGTTGTCCTTTCTGTCTTACAGTGTTGGTAAGGTATTTTCTTGCACTGAGGTCTGCTTATTGTGAATAACTTTGACTTGTTTTTTACAACCTGTAGTGCTTAAGTTTTCCTTTCTCTCTTGCAGTGTTGGTAAGGTATTTTCTTGCACTCAGGTCTGCTTATTGTGAATATCATATGCTTGTTTTTACACCCTGTAATGTTTAAGTTTTCCTTTATTTATTACAGTGTTGGTAAGGTATTTTCTTGCACTGAGGTCTGCTTATTGTGAATAACTTTGACTTGTTTTTTTACACCCTGTAGTGTTTAATTTGTCCTTTATTTATTACAGTGTTGGTAAGGTATTTTCTTGCACTGAGGTCTGCTTATTGTGAATAACTTTGACTTGTTTTTTACACCCTGTAGTGTTTAAGTTCTCCTTTATTTATTACAGTGTTGGTAAGGTATTATCGTGCACTGAGGTCTGCTTATTGTGAATATCATATGCTTGTTTTTACAGCCTGTAATGTTTGAGTTGTCCTTTCTCTCTTGCAGTGTTGGTAAGGTATTTTCTTGCACTCAGGTCTGCTTATTGTGAATATCATATGCTTGTTTTTACAGCCTGTAATGTTTAAGTTGTCCTTTCTCTGTTGCATTGTTGGTAAGGTATTTTCTTGCACTGAGGTCTGCTTATTGTGAATAACTTTGACTTTTTTTTTACACCCTGTAGTTTTTAAGTTGTCCTTTCTGTCTTACAGTGTTGGTAAGGTATTTTCTTGCACTCAGGTCTGCTTATTGTGAATAACTTTGACTTGTTTTTTACAGCCTGTAGTGCTTAAGTTTTCCTTTCTCTCTTGCAGTGTTGGTAAGGTATTTTCTTGCACTCAGGTCTGCTTATTGTGAATATCATATGCTTCTTTTTACACCCTGTAATGTTTAAGTTTTCCTTTATTTATTACAGTGTTGGTAAGGTATTTTCTTGCACTGAGGTCTGCTTATTGTGAATAACTTTGACTTGTTTTTTTACACCCTGTAGTGTTTAAGTTGTCCTTTATTTATTACAGTGTTGGTAAGGTATTTTCTTGCACTGAGGTCTGCTTATTGTGAATATCATATGCTTGAAATACACCCTGTAGTGTTTAAGTTGTCCTTTATTTATTACAGTGTTGGTAAGGTATTTTCTTTCACTGAGGTCTGCTTATTGTGAATATCATATGCTTGTTTTTACACGCTTTAGTGTTTAAGTTGTCCTTTATTTACTACAGTGTTGGTAAGGTATTTTCTTTCACTGAGGTCTGCTTATTGTGAATATCATATGCTTGTTTTTACATGCTTTAGTGTTTAAGTTGTCCTTTATTTACTACAGTGTTGGTAAGGTATTTTCTTGCTCTGAGGTCTGCTTATTGTGAATATCATATGCTTGTTTTTACAGCCTGTAATGTTTAAGTTGTCCTTTATTTATTACAGTGTTGTTAAGGTATTTTCTTGCACTGAGGTCTGCTTATTGTGAATATCTTTGACTTGTTTTTACCCCCTGTAGTGTTTAAGTTGTCCTTTATTTATTACATAGTTGGTCAGGTATTTTCTTGCACTCAGGTCTGCTTATTGTGAATATCATATGCTTGTTTTCACACCCTGTAATGTTTAATTTGTCCTTTATTTATTACAGTGTTGGTAAGGTATTTTCTTGCTCTGAGGTCTGCTTATTGTGAATATCATATGCTTGTTTTTACAGCCTGTAATGTTTAAGTTGTCCTTTATTTATTACAGTGTTGTTAAGGTATTTTCTTGCACTGAGGTCTGCTTATTGTGACTATCATATGCTTGTTTTTACACCCTGTAGTGCTTAAGTTTTCCTTTCTCTCTTGCAGTGTTGGTAAGGTATTTTCTTGCACTGAGGTCTGCTTATTGTGAATATCATATGCTTGTTTTTACACCCTGTAGTGTTTAAGTTTTCCTTTCTCTCTTGCAGTGTTGTTAAGGTATTTTCTTGCACTGAGGTCTGCTTATTGTGACTATCATATGCTTGTTTTTACACCCTGTAGTGCTTAAGTTTTCCTTTCTCTCTTGCAGTGTTGGTAAGGTATTTTCTTGCACTGAGGTCTGCTTATTGTGAATATCATATGCTTGTTTTTACACCCTGTAGTGCTTAAGTTTTCCTTTCTCTCTTGCAGTGTTGGTAAGGTATTTTCTTGCACTGAGGTCTGCTTATTGTGAATATCATATGCTTGTTTTTACATGCTTTAGTGTTTAAGTTGTCCTTTATTTACTACAGTGTTGGTAAGGTATTTTCTTTCACTGAGGTCTGCTTATTGTGAATATCATATGCTTGTTTTTACATGCTTTAGTGTTTAAGTTGTCCTTTATTTACTACAGTGTTGGTAAGGTATTTTCTTTCACTGAGGTCTGCTTATTGTGAATATCATATGCTTGTTTTTACATGCTTTAGTGTTTAAGTTGTCCTTTATTTATTACATTGTTGGTAAGGTATTTTCTTGCACTGAGGTCTGCTTATTGTGAATATCATATGCTTGATTTACACCCTGTAGTGTTTAAGTTGTCCTTTATTTATTACAGTGTTGGTAAGGTATTTTCTTGCACTGAGGTCTGCTTATTGTGAATAACTTTGACTTTTTTTTTACACCCTGTAGTGTTTAAGTTGTCCTTTCTGTCTTACAGTGTTTCTAAGGTATTATCTTGCACTCAGGTCTGCTTATTGTGAATATCATATGCTTGTTTTTACAGCCTGTAATGTTTAAGTTGTCCTTTCTATCTTGCAGTGTTGGTAAGGTATTTTCTTGCACTGAGGTCTGCTCATTGTGAATATCATGTTCTTGTTTTTACAGCCTGTAATGTTTAAGTTGTCCTTTATTTATTACAGTGTTGGTAAGGTATTTTCTTGCACTGAGGTCTGCTCATTGTGAATATCATGTTCTTGTTTTTACAGCCTGTAATGTTTAAGTTGTCCTTTATTTATTACAGAGTTGGTAAGGTATTTTCTTGCACTCAGGTCTGCTTATTGTGAATATCATATGCTTGTTTTTACAGCCTGTAATGTTTAAGTTGTCCTTTATTTATTACAGAGTTGGTAAGGTATTTTCTTGCACTGAGGTCTGCTCATTGTGAATATCATGTTCTTGTTTTTACAGCCTGTAATGTTTAAGTTGTCCTTTATTTATTACAGTGTTGGTAAGGTATTTTCTTGCACTCAGGTCTGCTTATTGTGAATATCATATGCTTGTTTTTACAGCCTGTAATGTTTAAGTTTTCCTTTATTTATTACAGAGTTGGTAAGGTATTTTCTTGCACTGAGGTCTGCTCATTGTGAATATCATGTTCTTGTTTTTACAGCCTGTAATGTTTAAGTTGTCCTTTATTTATTACAGTGTTGGTAAGGTATTTTCTTGCACTCAGGTCTGCTTATTATGAATATATTTGACTTGTTTTTACACCTTGTAATGTTTAAGTTTTCCTTTCTCTCTTGCAGTGTTGGTAAGGTATTTTCTTGCACTGAGGTCTGCTTATTGTAAATATCTTTGACTTGTTTTTACCCCCTGTAGTGTTTAAGTTGTCCTTTATTTATTACATAGTTGGTAAGGTATTTTCTTGCACCCAGGTCTGCTTATTGTGAATATCATATGCTTGTTTTTGCAGCCTGTAGTGTTTAAGTTGTCCTTTCTCTCTTGCATTGTTGGTAAGGTATTTTCTTGCACTGAGGTCTGCTTTTTGTGAATATCATATGCTTGTTTTTACACCCTGTAGTGTTTAAATTTTCCTTTCTCTCTTGCAGTGTTGTTAAGGTATTTTCTTGCACTGAGGTCTGCTTATTGTGAATATCATATGCTTGTCTTTACACCCTGTAGTGTTTAACTTTTCTTTTCTCTCTTGCAGTGTTGTTAAGGTATTTTCTTGCACTTAGGTCTGCTTATTGTGAATATCATATGCTTGTTTTTACACCCTGTAGTGTTTAAGTTTTCCTTTATCTATTACAGTGTTGTTAAGGTATTTTCTTGCACTGAGGTCTGCTTATTGTGAATATCATATGCTTGTTTTTACAGCCTGTAGTGTTTAAGTTGCCCTTTCTCTCTTGCAGTGTTGGCAAGGTATTTTCTTGCACTGAGGTCTGCTTATTGTGAATATCATATGCTTGTTTTTACACCCTGTAATGTTTAAGTTGTCCTTTCTGTCTTACAGTGTTGGTAAGGTATTTTCTTGCACTGAGGTCTGCTTATTGTGAATATCATATGCTTGTTTTTACACCCTGTAATGTTTAAGTTGTCCTTTCTGTCTTACAGTGTTGGTAAGGTATTTTCTTGCACTGAGGTCTGCTTATTGTGAATAACTTTGACTTGTTTTTTTACACCCTGTAGTGTTTAAGTTGTCCTTTATTTATTACAGTGTTGGTAAGGTATTTTCTTGCACTGAGGTCTGCTTATTGTGAATATCATATGCTTGATTTACACCCTGTAGTGTTTAAGTTGTCCTTTATTTATTACAGTGTTGGTAAGGTATTTTCTTTCACTGAGGTCTGCTTATTGTGAATATCATATGCTTGTTTTTACACGCTTTAGTGTTTAAGTTGTCCTTTATTTACTACAGTGTTGGTAAGGTATTTTCTTTCACTGAGGTCTGCTTATTGTGAATATCATATGCTTGTTTTTACATGCTTTAGTGTTTAAGTTGTCCTTTATTTACTACAGTGTTGGTAAGGTATTTTCTTTCACTGAGGTCTGCTTATTGTGAATATCATATGCTTGTTTTTTTTTTTTTACTGTTTAAGTTGTCCTTTATTTACTACAGTGTTGGTAAGGTATTTTCTTTCACTGAGGTCTGCTTATTGTGAATATCATATGCTTGTTTTTACATGCTTTAGTGTTTAAGTTGTCCTTTATTTATTACATTGTTGGTAAGGTATTTTCTTGCACTGAGGTCTGCTTATTGTGAATATCATATGCTTGATTTACACCCTGTAGTGTTTAAGTTGTCCTTTATTTATTACAGTGTTGGTAAGGTATTTTCTTGCACTGAGGTCTGCTTATTGTGAATAACTTTGACTTTTTTTTTACACCCTGTAGTGTTTAAGTTGTCCTTTCTGTCTTACAGTGTTTCTAAGGTATTATCTTGCACTCAGGTCTGCTTATTGTGAATATCATATGCTTGTTTTTACAGCCTGTAATGTTTAAGTTGTCCTTTCTATCTTGCAGTGTTGGTAAGGTATTTTCTTGCACTCAGGTCTGCTTATTGTGAATATCATATGCTTCTTTTTACACCCTGTAATGTTTAAGTTTTCCTTTATTTATTACAGTGTTGGTAAGGTATTTTCTTGCATTGAGGTCTGCTCATTGTGAATATCATGTTCTTGTTTTTACACCCTGTAGTGTTTAAGTTGTCCTTTATTTATTACAGTGTTGGTAAGGTATTTTCTTGCACTGAGGTCTGCTTATTGTGAATATCATATGCTTGATTTACACCCTGTAGTGTTTAAGTTGTCCTTTATTTATTACAGTGTTGGTAAGGTATTTTCTTTCACTGAGGTCTGCTTATTGTGAATATCATATGCTTGTTTTTACATGCTTTAGTGTTTAAGTTGTCCTTTATTTACTACAGTGTTGGTAAGGTATTTTCTTGCACTGAGGTCTGCTTATTGTGAATATCATATGCTTGATTTACACCCTGTAGTGTTTAAGTTGTCCTTTATTTATTACAGTGTTGGTAAGGTATTTTCTTTCACTGAGGTCTGCTTATTGTGAATATCATATGCTTGTTTTTACATGCTTTAGTGTTTAAGTTGTCCTTTATTTATTACAGTGTTGGTAAGGTATTTTCTTGCACTGAGGTCTGCTTATTGTGAATATCATATGCTTGATTTACACCCTGTAGTGTTTAAGTTGTCCTTTATTTATTACAGTGTTGGTAAGGTATTTTCTTTCACTGAGGTCTGCTTATTGTGAATATCATATGCTTGTTTTTACACGCTTTAGTGTTTAAGTTGTCCTTTATTTACTACAGTGTTGGTAAGGTATTTTCTTTCACTGAGGTCTGCTTATTGTGAATATCATATGCTTGTTTTTACATGCTTTAGTGTTTAAGTTGTCCTTTATTTACTACAGTGTTGGTAAGGTATTTTCTTTCACTGAGGTCTGCTTATTGTGAATATCATATGCTTGTTTTTACATGCTTTAGTGTTTAAGTTGTCCTTTATTTACTACAGTGTTGGTAAGGTATTTTCTTTCACTGAGGTCTGCTTATTGTGAATATCATATGCTTGTTTTTACATGCTTTAGTGTTTAAGTTGTCCTTTATTTATTACATTGTTGGTAAGGTATTTTCTTGCACTGAGGTCTGCTTATTGTGAATATCATATGCTTGATTTACACCCTGTAGTGTTTAAGTTGTCCTTTATTTATTACAGTGTTGGTAAGGTATTTTCTTGCACTGAGGTCTGCTTATTGTGAATAACTTTGACTTTTTTTTTACACCCTGTAGTGTTTAAGTTGTCCTTTCTGTCTTACAGTGTTTCTAAGGTATTATCTTGCACTCAGGTCTGCTTATTGTGAATATCATATGCTTGTTTTTACAGCCTGTAATGTTTAAGTTGTCCTTTCTATCTTGCAGTGTTGGTAAGGTATTTTCTTGCACTGAGGTCTGCTTATTGTGAATATCATATGCTTGTTTTTACAGCCTGTAATGTTTAAGTTGTCCTTTATTTATTACAGAGTTGGTAAGGTATTTTCTTGCACTCAGGTCTGCTTATTGTGAATATCATATGCTTGTTTTTACAGCCTGTAATGTTTAAGTTGTCCTTTATTTATTACAGAGTTGGTAAGGTATTTTCTTGCACTGAGGTCTGCTTATTGTGAATATCATATGCTTGATTTACACCCTGTAGTGTTTAAGTTGTCCTTTATTTATTACAGTGTTGGTAAGGTATTTTCTTGCACTGAGGTCTGCTTATTGTGAATAACTTTGACTTTTTTTTTACACCCTGTAGTGTTTAAGTTGTCCTTTCTGTCTTACAGTGTTTCTAAGGTATTATCTTGCACTCAGGTCTGCTTATTGTGAATATCATATGCTTGTTTTTACAGCCTGTAATGTTTAAGTTGTCCTTTCTATCTTGCAGTGTTGGTAAGGTATTTTCTTGCACTGAGGTCTGCTTATTGTGAATATCATATGCTTGTTTTTACAGCCTGTAATGTTTAAGTTGTCCTTTATTTATTACAGAGTTGGTAAGGTATTTTCTTGCACTCAGGTCTGCTTATTGTGAATATCATATGCTTGTTTTTACAGCCTGTAATGTTTAAGTTGTCCTTTATTTATTACAGAGTTGGTAAGGTATTTTCTTGCACTGAGGTCTGCTCATTGTGAATATCATGTTCTTGTTTTTACAGCCTGTAATGTTTAAGTTGTCCTTTATTTATTACAGTGTTGGTAAGGTATTTTCTTGCACTCAGGTCTGCTTATTGTGAATATCATATGCTTGTTTTTACAGCCTGTAATGTTTAAGTTTTCCTTTATTTATTACAGAGTTGGTAAGGTATTTTCTTGCACTGAGGTCTGCTCATTGTGAATATCATGTTCTTGTTTTTACAGCCTGTAATGTTTAAGTTGTCCTTTATTTATTACAGAGTTGGTAAGGTATTTTCTTGCACTCAGGTCTGCTTATTGTGAATATCATATGCTTGTTTTTACAGCCTGTAATGTTTAAGTTGTCCTTTATTTATTACAGAGTTGGTAAGGTATTTTCTTGCACTGAGGTCTGCTCATTGTGAATATCATGTTCTTGTTTTTACAGCCTGTAATGTTTAAGTTGTCCTTTATTTATTACAGTGTTGGTAAGGTATTTTCTTGCACTCAGGTCTGCTTATTGTGAATATCATATGCTTGTTTTTACAGCCTGTAATGTTTAAGTTTTCCTTTATTTATTACAGAGTTGGTAAGGTATTTTCTTGCACTGAGGTCTGCTCATTGTGAATATCATGTTCTTGTTTTTACAGCCTGTAATGTTTAAGTTGTCCTTTATTTATTACAGTGTTGGTAAGGTATTTTCTTGCACTCAGGTCTGCTTATTATGAATATATTTGACTTGTTTTTACACCTTGTAATGTTTAAGTTTTCCTTTCTCTCTTGCAGTGTTGGTAAGGTATTTTCTTGCACTGAGGTCTGCTTATTGTAAATATCTTTGACTTGTTTTTACCCCCTGTAGTGTTTAAGTTGTCCTTTATTTATTACATAGTTGGTAAGGTATTTTCTTGCACCCAGGTCTGCTTATTGTGAATATCATATGCTTGTTTTTGCAGCCTGTAGTGTTTAAGTTGTCCTTTCTCTCTTGCATTGTTGGTAAGGTATTTTCTTGCACTGAGGTCTGCTTTTTGTGAATATCATATGCTTGTTTTTACACCCTGTAGTGTTTAAATTTTCCTTTCTCTCTTGCAGTGTTGTTAAGGTATTTTCTTGCACTGAGGTCTGCTTATTGTGAATATCATATGCTTGTCTTTACACCCTGTAGTGTTTAACTTTTCTTTTCTCTCTTGCAGTGTTGTTAAGGTATTTTCTTGCACTTAGGTCTGCTTATTGTGAATATCATATGCTTGTTTTTACACCCTGTAGTGTTTAAGTTTTCCTTTATCTATTACAGTGTTGTTAAGGTATTTTCTTGCACTGAGGTCTGCTTATTGTGAATATCATATGCTTGTTTTTACAGCCTGTAGTGTTTAAGTTGCCCTTTCTCTCTTGCAGTGTTGGCAAGGTATTTTCTTGCACTGAGGTCTGCTTATTGTGAATATCATATGCTTGTTTTTACACCCTGTAATGTTTAAGTTGTCCTTTCTGTCTTACAGTGTTGGTAAGGTATTTTCTTGCACTGAGGTCTGCTTATTGTGAATATCATATGCTTGTTTTTACACCCTGTAATGTTTAAGTTGTCCTTTCTGTCTTACAGTGTTGGTAAGGTATTTTCTTGCACTGAGGTCTGCTTATTGTGAATAACTTTGACTTGTTTTTTTACACCCTGTAGTGTTTAAGTTGTCCTTTATTTATTACAGTGTTGGTAAGGTATTTTCTTGCACTGAGGTCTGCTTATTGTGAATAACTTTGACTTGTTTTTTACACCCTGTAGTGTTTAAGTTCTCCTTTATTTATTACAGTGTTGGTAAGGTATTATCTTGCACTGAGGTCTGCTTATTGTGAATATCATATGCTTGTTTTTAAAGCCTGTAATGTTTGAGTTGTCCTTTCTCTCTTGCAGTGTTGGTAAGGTATTTTCTTGCACTCCGGTCTGCTTATTGTGAATATCATATGCTTGTTTTTACAGCCTGTAATGTTTAAGTTGTCCTTTCTCTCTTGCAGTGTTGGTAAGGTATTTTCTTGCACTGAGGTCTGCTTATTGTGAATAACTTTGACTTGTTTTTTACAGCCTGTAGTGCTTAAGTTTTCCTTTCTCTCTTGCAGTGTTGGTAAGGTATTTTCTTGCACTCCGGTCTGCTTATTGTGAATATCATTTGCTTGTTTTTACAGCCTGTAATGTTTAAGTTGTCCTTTATTTATTACAGTGTTGTTAAGGTATTTTCTTGCACTGAGGTCTGCTTATTGTAAATATCTTTGACTTGTTTTTACCCCCTGTAGTGTTTAAGTTGTCCTTTATTTATTACATAGTTGGTAAGGTATTTTCTTGCACCCAGGTCTGCTTATTGTGAATATCATATGCTTGTTTTTGCAGCCTGTAGTGTTTAAGTTGTCCTTTCTCTCTTGCAGTGTTGGTAAGGTATTTTCTTGCACTCAGGTCTGCTTATTGTGAATATCGTATGCTTGTTTTTACACCCTGTAGTGTTTAAGTTGTCCTTTATTTAGTACATTGTTGGTAAGGTATTTTCTTGCACTGAGGTCTGCTTATTGTGAATATCATATGCTTCTTTTTACACCCTGTAGTGTTTAAGTTGTCCTTTCTCTCTTGCAGTGTTTTTAGGGTATTTTCTTGCATTGATGTCTGCTTATTGTGAATATCTTTGACTTGTTTTTACACCCTGTAGTGTTTAAGTTGTTCGTTCTTTCTTACAGTGTTGGTAAGGAATTTTCTTGCACTCAGGTCTGCTTATTGTGAATATCATATGCTTGTTTTTACACTCTGTAGTGTTTAAGTTGTCCTTTCTGTCTTGCAGTGTTGGTAAGGTATTTTCTTGCACTGAGGTCTGCTTATTGTGAATATCATATGCTTGTTTTTACAGCCTGTAGTGTTTAAGTTTTCCTTTCTGTCTTGCAGTGTTGGTAAGGTATTTTCTTGCACTCAGGTCTGCTTATTGTGAATGTCATATGCTTGTTTTTGCACCCTGTAATGTTTAAGTTGTCCTTTATTTACTACAGTGTTGGTAAGGTATTTTCTTTCACTGAGGTCTGCTTATTGTGAATATCATATGCTTGTTTTTACATGCTTTAGTGTTTAAGTTGTCCTTTATTTACTACAGTGTTGGTAAGGTATTTTCTTTCACTGAGGTCTGCTTATTGTGAATATCATATGCTTGTTTTTACACGCTTTAGTGTTTAAGTTGTCCTTTATTTACTACAGTGTTGGTAAGGTATTTTCTTTCACTGAGGTCTGCTTATTGTGAATATCATATGCTTGTTTTTACACGCTTTAGTGTTTAAGTTGTCCTTTATTTACTACAGTGTTGGTAAGGTATTTTCTTTAACTGAGGTCTGCTTATTGTGAATATCATATGCTTGTTTTTACATGCTTTAGTGTTTAAGTTGTCCTTTATTTACTACAGTGTTGGTAAGGTATTTTCTTTCACTGAGGTCTGCTTATTGTGAATATCATATGCTTGTTTTTACATGCTTTAGTGTTTAAGTTGTCCTTTATTTATTACATTGTTGGTAAGGTATTTTCTTGCACTGAGGTCTGCTTATTGTGAATATCATATGCTTGATTT
Organism: Perissodus microlepis; assembly: GCF_051167445.1. Classification (NCBI taxonomy): domain Eukaryota; kingdom Metazoa; phylum Chordata; class Actinopteri; order Cichliformes; family Cichlidae; genus Perissodus; species Perissodus microlepis. The sequence continues at coordinate 31,861 of NW_028182052.1, read as the reverse complement.
ACACCCTGTAGTGTTTAAGTTGTCCTTTATTTATTACAGTGTTGGTAAGGTATTTTCTTGCACTGAGGTCTGCTTATTGTGAATAACTTTGACTTTTTTTTTACACCCTGTAGTGTTTAAGTTGTCCTTTCTGTCTTACAGTGTTTCTAAGGTATTATCTTGCACTGAGGTCTGCTTATTGTGAATATCATATGCTTGTTTTTACAGCCTGTAATGTTTAAGTTGTCCTTTCTATCTTGCAGTGTTGGTAAGGTATTTTCTTGCACTGAGGTCTGCTTATTGTGAATATCATATGCTTGTTTTTACAGCCTGTAATGTTTAAGTTGTCCTTTATTTATTACAGAGTTGGTAAGGTATTTTCTTGCACTCAGGTCTGCTTATTGTGAATATTATATGCTTGTTTTTACAGCCTGTAATGTTTAAGTTGTCCTTTATTTATTACAGAGTTGGTAAGGTATTTTCTTGCACTGAGGTCTGCTCATTGTGAATATCATGTTCTTGTTTTTACAGCCTGTAATGTTTAAGTTGTCCTTTATTTATTACAGTGTTGGTAAGGTATTTTCTTGCACTCAGGTCTGCTTATTGTGAATATCATATGCTTGTTTTTACAGCCTGTAATGTTTAAGTTTTCCTTTATTTATTACAGAGTTGGTAAGGTATTTTCTTGCACTGAGGTCTGCTCATTGTGAATATCATGTTCTTGTTTTTACAGCCTGTAATGTTTAAGTTGTCCTTTATTTATTACAGTGTTGGTAAGGTATTTTCTTGCACTGAGGTCTGCTCATTGTGAATATCATGTTCTTGTTTTTACAGCCTGTAATGTTTAAGTTGTCCTTTATTTATTACAGTGTTGGTAAGGTATTTTCTTGCACTGAGGTCTGCTCATTGTGAATATCATTTGCTTGTTTTTACAGCCTGTAATGTTTAAGTTGTCCTTTATTTATTACAGAGTTGGAAAGGTATTTTCTTGCACTCAGGTCTGCTTATTGTGAATATCATATGCTTGTTTTTACAGCCTGTAATGTTTAAGTTGTCCTTTATTTATTACAGAGTTGGTAAGGTATTTTCTTGCACTGAGGTCTGCTCATTGTGAATATCATGTTCTTGTTTTTACAGCCTGTAATGTTTAAGTTGTCCTTTATTTATTACAGTGTTGGTAAGGTATTTTCTTGCACTCAGGTCTGCTTATTGTGAATATCATATGCTTGTTTTTACAGCCTGTAATGTTTAAGTTTTCCTTTATTTATTACAGAGTTGGTAAGGTATTTTCTTGCACTGAGGTCTGCTCATTGTGAATATCATGTTCTTGTTTTTACAGCCTGTAATGTTTAAGTTGTCCTTTATTTATTACAGTGTTGGTAAGGTATTTTCTTGCACTCAGGTCTGCTTATTATGAATATATTTGACTTGTTTTTACACCTTGTAATGTTTAAGTTTTCCTTTCTCTCTTGCAGTGTTGGTAAGGTATTTTCTTGCACTGAGGTCTGCTTATTGTAAATATCTTTGACTTGTTTTTACCCCCTGTAGTGTTTAAGTTGTCCTTTATTTATTACATAGTTGGTAAGGTATTTTCTTGCACCCAGGTCTGCTTATTGTGAATATCATATGCTTGTTTTTGCAGCCTGTAGTGTTTAAGTTGTCCTTTCTCTCTTGCATTGTTGGTAAGGTATTTTCTTGCACTGAGGTCTGCTTATTGTGAATATCATATGCTTGTTTTTACACCCTGTAGTGTTTAAATTTTCCTTTCTCTCTTGCAGTGTTGTTAAGGTATTTTCTTGCACTGAGGTCTGCTTATTGTGAATATCATATGCTTGTCTTTACACCCTGTAGTGTTTAACTTTTCTTTTCTCTCTTGCAGTGTTGTTAAGGTATTTTCTTGCACTTAGGTCTGCTTATTGTGAATATCATATGCTTGTTTTTACACCCTGTAGTGTTTAAGTTTTCCTTTATCTATTACAGTGTTGTTAAGGTATTTTCTTGCACTGAGGTCTGCTTATTGTGAATATCATATGCTTGTTTTTACAGCCTGTAGTGTTTAAGTTGCCCTTTCTCTCTTACAGTGTTGGCAAGGTATTTTCTTGCACTGAGGTCTGCTTATTGTGAATATCATATGCTTGTTTTTACACCCTGTAATGTTTAAGTTGTCCTTTCTGTCTTACAGTGTTGGTAAGGTATTTTCTTGCACTGAGGTCTGCTTATTGTGAATATCATATGCTTGTTTTTACACCCTGTAATGTTTAAGTTGTCCTTTCTGTCTTACAGTGTTGGTAAGGTATTTTCTTGCACTGAGGTCTGCTTATTGTGAATAACTTTGACTTGTTTTTTTACACCCTGTAGTGTTTAAGTTGTCCTTTATTTATTACAGTGTTGGTAAGGTATTTTCTTGCACTGAGGTCTGCTTATTGTGAATAACTTTGACTTGTTTTTTACACCCTGTAGTGTTTAAGTTCTCCTTTATTTATTACAGTGTTGGTAAGGTATTATCTTGCACTGAGGTCTGCTTATTGTGAATATCATATGCTTGTTTTTACAGCCTGTAATGTTTGAGTTGTCCTTTCTCTCTTGCAGTGTTGGTAAGGTATTTTCTTGCACTCCGGTCTGCTTATTGTGAATATCATATGCTTGTTTTTACAGCCTGTAATGTTTAAGTTGTCCTTTCTCTCTTGCAGTGTTGGTAAGGTATTTTCTTGCACTGAGGTCTGCTTATTGTGAATAACTTTGACTTGTTTTTTACAGCCTGTAGTGCTTAAGTTTTCCTTTCTCTCTTGCAGTGTTGGTAAGGTATTTTCTTGCTCTGAGGTCTGCTTATTGTGAATATCATATGCTTGTTTTTACAGCCTGTAATGTTTAAGTTGTCCTTTATTTATTACAGTGTTGTTAAGGTATTTTCTTGCACTGAGGTCTGCTTATTGTAAATATCTTTGACTTGTTTTTACCCCCTGTAGTGTTTAAGTTGTCCTTTATTTATTACATAGTTGGTAAGGTATTTTCTTGCACCCAGGTCTGCTTATTGTGAATATCATATGCTTGTTTTTGCAGCCTGTAGTGTTTAAGTTGTCCTTTCTCTCTTGCAGTGTTGGTAAGGTATTATCTTGCACTCAGGTCTGCTTATTGTGAATATCGTATGCTTGTTTTTACACCCTGTAGTGTTTAAGTTGTCCTTTATTTAGTACATTGTTGGTAAGGTATTTTCTTGCACTGAGGTCTGCTTATTGTGAATATCATATGCTTCTTTTTACACCCTGTAGTGTTTAAGTTGTCCTTTCTCTCTTGCAGTGTTTTTAGGGTATTTTCTTGCATTGATGTCTGCTTATTGTGAATATCTTTGACTTGTTTTTACACCCTGTAGTGTTTAAGTTGTTCGTTCTTTCTTACAGTGTTGGTAAGGAATTTTCTTGCACTCAGGTCTGCTTATTGTGAATATCATATGCTTGTTTTTACACTCTGTAGTGTTTAAGTTGTCCTTTCTGTCTTGCAGTGTTGGTAAGGTATTTTCTTGCACTGAGGTCTGCTTATTGTGAATATCATATGCTTGTTTTTACAGCCTGTAGTGTTTAAGTTTTCCTTTCTGTCTTGCAGTGTTGGTAAGGTATTTTCTTGCACTCAGGTCTGCTTATTGTGAATGTCATATGCTTGTTTTTGCACCCTGTAATGTTTAAGTTGTCCTTTATTTACTACAGTGTTGGTAAGGTATTTTCTTTCACTGAGGTCTGCTTATTGTGAATATCATATGCTTGTTTTTACATGCTTTAGTGTTTAAGTTGTCCTTTATTTACTACAGTGTTGGTAAGGTATTTTCTTTCACTGAGGTCTGCTTATTGTGAATATCATATGCTTGTTTTTACACGCTTTAGTGTTTAAGTTGTCCTTTATTTACTACAGTGTTGGTAAGGTATTTTCTTTCACTGAGGTCTGCTTATTGTGAATATCATATGCTTGTTTTTACATGCTTTAGTGTTTAAGTTGTCCTTTATTTACTACAGTGTTGGTAAGGTATTTTCTTTCACTGAGGTCTGCTTATTGTGAATATCATATGCTTGTTTTTACATGCTTTAGTGTTTAAGTTGTCCTTTATTTATTACATTGTTGGTAAGGTATTTTCTTGCACTGAGGTCTGCTTATTGTGAATATCATATGCTTGATTTACACCCTGTAGTGTTTAAGTTGTCCTTTATTTATTACAGTGTTGGTAAGGTATTTTCTTGCACTGAGGTCTGCTTATTGTGAATAACTTTGACTTTTTTTTTACACCCTGTAGTGTTTAAGTTGTCCTTTCTGTCTTACAGTGTTGGTAAGGTATTTTCTTTCACTGAGGTCTGCTTATTGTGAATATCATATGCTTGTTTTTACATGCTTTAGTGTTTAAGTTGTCCTTTATTTATTACATTGTTGGTAAGGTATTTTCTTGCACTGAGGTCTGCTTATTGTGAATATCATATGCTTGATTTACACCCTGTAGTGTTTAAGTTGTCCTTTATTTATTACAGTGTTTCTAAGGTATTATCTTGCACTCAGGTCTGCTTATTGTGAATATCATATGCTTGTTTTTACAGCCTGTAATGTTTAAGTTGTCCTTTCTATCTTGCAGTGTTGGTAAGGTATTTTCTTGCACTGAGGTCTGCTCATTGTGAATATCTTGTTCTTGTTTTTACAGCCTGTAATGTTTAAGTTGTCCTTTATTTATTACAGAGTTGGTAAGGTATTTTCTTGCACTCAGGTCTGCTTATTGTGAATATCATATGCTTGTTTTTACACCTTATACTGTTTAAGTTGTCCTTTCTGTCTTACAGTGTTGGTAAGGTATTATCTTGCACTGAGGTCTGCTTATTGTGAATATCATATGCTTGTTTTTACACCCTGTAGTGTTTAAGTTGTCCTTTATCTATTACATTGTTGGTAAGGTATTTTCTTGCACTCAGGTCTGCTTATTGTGAATATCTTTGACTTGTTTTTACACCCTGTAGTGTTTAAGTTGTCCTTTATCTATTACAGTGTTGGTAAGGTATTTTCTTGCACTGAGGTCTGCTTATTGTGAATATCATTTGCTTGTCTTTACAGCCTGTAGTGTTTAAGTTGTCCTTTATTTATTGCAGTGTTGGTAAGGTATTTTCTTGCACTGAGGTCTGCTTATTGTGAATATCATATGCTTGTCTTTACACCCTGTAGTGTTTAAGTTTTCCTTTCTGTCTTGCAGTGTTGTTAAGGTATATTCTTGCACTGAGGTCTGCTTAATGTTAATATCATGTTCTTTTTTTTACACCCTGTAGTGTTTAAGTTGTCCTTTATTTATTACAGTGTTGGTAAGGTATTTTCTTGCACTGAGGTCTGCTTATTGTGAATATCATTTGCTTGTCTTTACAGCCTGTAGTGTTTAAGTTGTCCTTTATTTATTGCAGTGTTGGTAAGGTATTTTCTTGCACTGAGGTCTGCTTATTGTGAATATCATATGCTTGTCTTTACACCCTGTAGTGTTTAAGTTTTCCTTTCTGTCTTGCAGTGTTGTTAAGGTATATTCTTGCACTGAGGTCTGCTTAATGTTAATATCATGTTCTTGTTTTTACACCCTGTAGTGTTTAAGTTGTCCTTTATTTATTACAGTGTTGTTAAGGTATTTTCTTGCACTGAGGTCTGCTTATTGTGAATATCATATGCTTGTTTTTACACCCTGTGGTGTTTAAGTTGTCCTTTATTTATTACAGTGTTGGTAAGGTATTTTCTTGCACTGAGGTCTGCTTATTGTGAATATCATTTGCTTGTCTTTACAGCCTGTAGTGTTTAAGTTGTCCTTTATTTATTACAGTGTTGGTAAGGTATTTTCTTGCACTGAGGTCTGCTTATTGTGAATATGATGTTCTTGTTTTTGCACCCTGTAGTGTTTAAGTTTTTCTTTCTCTCTTGCAATGTTGTTAAGGTATTTTCTTGCACTGAGGTCTGCTTATTGTAAATATCATATGCTTGTTTTTACACCCTGTAGTGTTTAAGTTTTCCTTTCTGTCTTACATTGTTGGTAAGGTATTTTCTTGCACTGAGGTCTGCTTATTGTGATTATCTTATGCTTGTTTTTACAGCCTGTAGTGTTTAAGTTCTCCTTTATTTATTACAGTGTTGGTAAGGTATTTTCTTGCACTGAGGTCTGCTTATTGTGAATTTCATATGCTTGTTTTTACACCCTGTAATATTTAAGTTGTCCTTTATTTATTACAGTGTTGGTAAGGTATTTTCTTGCATTGATGTCTGCTTATTGTGATTATCTTATGCTTGTTTTTACACCCTGTAGTGTTTAAGTTGTCCTTTCTGTCTTGCAGTGTTGGTAAGGTATTTTCTTGCTCTGAGGTCTGCTTATTGTGAATTTCATATGCTTGTTTTTAAACCCTGTAGTGTTTAAGTTGTCCTTTATCTATTACATTGTTGGTAAGATATTTTCTTGCACTGAGGTCTACTTATTGTGAATATCTTTGACTTGTTTTTACACCCTGTAGTGTTTAAGTTGTCCTTTATCTATTACATTGTTGGTAAGGTATTTTCTTGCACTGAGGTCTGCTTATTGTGAATATCTTTGACGTGTTTTTACACCTTGTAATGTTTAAATTGTCCTTTATTTATTGCAGTATTGGTAAGGTATTTTCTTGCACTGAGATCTGCTTATTGTGAATATCATATGCTTGTTTTTACACCCTGTAGTGTTTAAGTTGTCCTTTATTTATTATACTGTTGGTAAGGTATTTTCTTGCACCGAGGTCTGCTTATTGTGAATATCTTTGACTTGTTTTTACACCCTGTAGTGTTTAAGTTGTCCTTTCTCTCTTGCAGTGTTGGTAAGGTATTTTCTTGCACTGAGGTCTGCTTATTGTGAATATCATATGCTTGTTTTTACACCCTGTAATATTTAAGTTGTCCTTTATTTATTACATTGTTGGTCAGGTATTTTCTTGCACTGAGGTCTGCTTATTGTGGATATCATATGCTTGTTTTTACAACCTGTAGTTTTTAAGTTGTCCTTTATTTATTACAGTGTTGTTAAGGTATTTTCTTGCACTGAGGTCTGCTTATTGTGGATATCATATGCTTGTTTTTACACCCTGTAGTTTTAAAGTTGTCCTTTATCTATTACAGTGTTGGTAAGGTATTTTCTTGCACTGAGGCCTGCTTATTGTGAATATCTTTGACTTGTTTTTACACCCTGTAGTGTTTAAGTTGTCCTTTATCTATTACATTGTTGGTAAGGTATTTTCTTGCACTGAGGTCTGCTTATTGTGGATATCATATGCTTGTTTTTACACCCTGTAGTGTTTAAGTTTTCCTTTCTGTCTTGCAGTGTTGTTAAGGTATTTTCTTGCACTGAGGTCTGCTTATTGTGAATATCATATGCTTGTTTTTACACCCTGTAGTTTTTAAGTTCTCCTTTATCTATTACAGTGTTGGTAAGGTATTTTCTTGCACTGAGGTCTGCTTATTGTTAATATCTTTGACTTGTTTTTACACTCTGTAGTGTTTAAGTTGTCCTTTATCTATTACAGTGTTGGTAAGGTATTTTCTTGCACTGAGGTCTGCTTATTGTGAATATCATATGCTTGTTTTTACACCCTGTAGTGTTTAAGTTTTCCTTTCTGTCTTGCAGTGTTGTTAAGGTATTTTCTTGCACTGAGGTCTGATTATTGTGAATATCTTTGACTTGTTTTTACACCCTGTAGTGTTTAAGTTGTCCTTTATCTATTACAGTGTTGGTAAGGTATTTTCTTGCACTGAGGTCTGCTTATTGTGAATATCTTTGACTTGTTTTTACACCCTGTAGTGTTTAAGTTTTCCTTTATCTATTACAGTGTTGGTAAGGTATTTTCTTGCACTGAGGTCTGCTTATTGTGAATATCTTTGACTTGTTTTTACACCCTGTAGTGTTTAAGTTGTCCTTTATCTATTACAGTGTTGGTAAGGTATTTTCTTGCACTGAGGTCTGCTTATTGTGAATATCTTTGACTTCTTTTTACACCCTGTAGTGTTTAAGTTGTCCTTTATTTATTTCAGTGTTGGTAAGGTATTTTCTTGCACTCAGGTCTGCTTATTGTGAATATCATATGCTTGTTTTTGCACCCTGTAATGATTAAGTTGTCCTTTCTCTCTTCCGGTGTTGGTAAGGTATTTTCTTGCACTGAGGTCTGCTTATTGTGAATATCATATGCTTGTTTTTACACCCTGTAGTGTTTAAGTTTTCCTTTCTCTCTTGCAGTGTTGTTAAGGTATTTTCTTGCACTGAGGTCTGCTTATTGTGAATATCTTTGACTTGTTTTTACACCCTGTAGTGTTTAAGTTGTCCTTTATCTATTACAGTGTTGGTAAGGTATTTTCTTGCACTGAGGTCTGCTTATTGTGAATATCTTTGACTTCTTTTTACACCCTGTAGTGTTTAAGTTGTCCTTTATTTATTTCAGTGTTGGTAAGGTATTTTCTTGCACTCAGGTCTGCTTATTGTGAATATCATATGCTTGTTTTTGCACCCTGTAATGATTAAGTTGTCCTTTATTTATTACATTGTTGGTCAGGTATTTTCTTGCACTGAGGTCTGCTTATTGTGGATATCATATGCTTGTTTTTACACCCTGTAGTTTTTAAGTTGTCCTTTATTTATTACAGTGTTGTTAAGGTATTTTCTTGCACTGAGGTCTGCTTATTGTGGATATCATATGCTTGTTTTTACACCCTGTAGTTTTAAAGTTGTCCTTTATCTATTACAGTGTTGGTAAGGTATTTTCTTGCACTGAGGTCTGCTTATTGTGAATATCTTTGACTTGTTTTTACACCCTGTAGTGTTTAAGTTGTCCTTTATCTATTACATTGTTGGTAAGGTATTTTCTTGCACTGAGGTCTGCTTATTGTGGATATCATATGCTTGTTTTTACACCCTGTAGTGTTTAAGTTTTCCTTTCTGTCTTGCAGTGTTGTTAAGGTATTTTCTTGCACTGAGGTCTGCTTATTGTGGATATCATATGCTTGTTTTTACACCCTGTAGTTTTTAAGTTGTCCTTTATCTATTACAGTGTTGGTAAGGTATTTTCTTGCACTGAGGTCTGCTTATTGTGAATATCTTTGACTTGTTTTTACACCCTGTAGTGTTTAAGTTGTCCTTTATCTATTACAGTGTTGGTAAGGTATTTTCTTGCACTGAGGTCTGCTTATTGTGAATATCTTTGACTTCTTTTTACACCCTGTAGTGTTTAAGTTGTCCTTTATTTATTTCAGTGTTGGTAAGGTATTTTCTTGCACTCAGGTCTGCTTATTGTGAATATCATATGCTTGTTTTTGCACCCTGTAATGATTAAGTTGTCCTTTCTCTCTTCCGGTGTTGGTAAGGTATTTTCTTGCACTGAGGTCTGCTTATTGTGAATATCATATGCTTGTTTTTACACCCTGTAGTGTTTAAGTTTTCCTTTCTCTCTTGCAGTGTTGTTAAGGTATTTTCTTGCACTGAGGTCTGCTTATTGTGAATATCTTTGACTTGTTTTTACACCCTGTAGTGTTTAAGTTGTCCTTTATCTATTACAGTGTTGGTAAGGTATTTTCTTGCACTGAGGTCTGCTTATTGTGAATATCTTTGACTTCTTTTTACACCCTGTAGTGTTTAAGTTGTCCTTTATTTATTTCAGTGTTGGTAAGGTATTTTCTTGCACTCAGGTCTGCTTATTGTGAATATCATATGCTTGTTTTTGCACCCTGTAATGATTAAGTTGTCCTTTCTCTCTTCCGGTGTAGGTAAGGTATTTTCTTGCACTGAGGTCTGCTTATTGTGAATATCATATGCTTGTTTTTACACCCTGTAGTGTTTAATTTTTCCTTTCTGTCTTGCAGTGTTGTTAAGGTATTTTCTTGCACTGAGGTCTGCTTATTGTGAATATGTTTGACTTGTTTTTACACCCTGTAGTGTTTAAGTTGTCCTTTATCTATTACATTGTTGGTAAGGTATTTTCTTGCACTGAGGTCTGCTTATTGTGAATATCTTTGACTTCTTTTTACACCCTGTAGTGTTTAAGTTGTCCTTTATTTATTTCAGTGTTGGTAAGGTATTTTCTTGCACTCAGGTCTGCTTATTGTGAATATCATATGCTTGTTTTTGTACCCTGTAATGATTAAGTTGTCCTTTCTCTCTTCCAGTGTAGGTAAGGTATTTTCTTGCACTGAGGTCTGCTTATTGTGAATATCATATGCTTGTTTTTACACCCTGTAGTGTTTAAGTTGTCCTTTATTTATTACACTGTTGGTAAGGTATTTTCTTGCACTCAGGTCTGCTTATTGTGAATATCATATGCTTGTTTTTACACCTCGTAATGTTTAAGTTGTCCTTTATTTATTACAGTGTTGGTCAGGTATTTTCCTGCACAGAGGTCTGCTTATTGTGACTATCATATGCTTGTTTGTACACCCTGTAATGATTAAGTTGTCCTTTCTCTCTTACATTGTTGGTAAGGTATTTTCTTGCACTGAGGTCTGCTTATTGTGAATATCATATGCTTGTTTTTACAGCCTGTAATGTTTAAGTTGTCCTTTATTTATTACAGTGTTGGTCAGGTATTTTCTTGCACTGAGGTCTGCTTATTGTGACTATCATATGCTTGTTTTTACACCTCGTAATGTTTAAGTTGTCCTTTATTTATTCCATTGTTGGTCAGGTATTTTCTTGCACTGAGGTCTGCTTATTGTGAATATCATATGCTTGTTTTTACACCTCGTAATGTTTAAGTTGTCCTTTATTTATTACAGTGTTGGTCAGGTATTTTCCTGCACTGAGGTCTGCTTATTGTGACTATCATATGCTTTTTTGTACACCCTGTAGTGTTTAAGTTGTCCTTTATTTATAACATAGTTGGTACGGTATTTTCCTCCACTGAGGTCTGCTTATTGTGACTATCATATGCTTGTTTTTACACCCTGTAATGATTAAGTTGTCCTTTCTCTCTTACATTGTTGGTAAGGTATTTTCTTGCACTGAGGTCTGCTTATTGTGAATAAGAAATGCTTGTTTTTACACCTCGTAATGTTTAAGTTGTCCTTTATTTATTACAGTGTTGGTAAGGTATTTTCTTGCACTGAGGTCTGCTTATTGTGAATAACAAATGCTTGTTTTTACACCTCGTAATGTTTAAGTTGTCCTTTATTTATTACAGTGTTGGTAAGGTATTTTCCTGCACTGAGGTCTGCTTATTGTGAATATCATATGCTTGTCTTTACACCCTGTAGTGTTTAAGTTTTCCTTTCTGTCTTGCAGTGTTGTTAAGGTATTTTCTTGCACTGAGGTCTGCTTAATGTTAATATCATGTTCTTGTTTTTACACCCTGTAGTGTTTAAGTTGTCCTTTATTTATTACAGTGTTGGTAAGGTATTTTCTTGCACTGAGGTCTGCTTATTGTGAATATCATTTGCTTGTCTTTACAGCCTGTAGTGTTTAAGTTGTCCTTTATTTATTACAGTGTTGGTAAGGTATTTTCTTGCACTGAGGTCTGCTTATTGTGAATATCATTTGCTTGTCTTTACAGCCTGTAGTGTTTAAGTTGTCCTTTATTTATTACAGTGTTGGTAAGGTATTTTCTTGCACTGAGGTCTGCTTATTGTGAATATCATATGCTTCTTTTTGCACCCTGTAGTGTTTAAGTTTTTCTTTCTCTCTTGCAGTGTTGTTAAGGTATTTTCTTGCACTGAGGTCTGCTTATTGTGATTATCTTATGCTTGTTTTTACACCCTGTAGTGTTTAAGTTGTCTTTTATTTATTACAGTGTTGGTAAGGTATTTTCTTGCACTGAGGTCTGCTTATTGTGAATATCATTTGCTTGTCTTTACAGCCTGTAGTGTTTAAGTTGTCCTTTATTTATTACAGTGTTGGTAAGGTATTTTCTTGCACTGAGGTCTGCTTATTGTGAATATCATTTGCTTGTCTTTACAGCCTGTAGTGTTTAAGTTGTCCTTTATTTATTACAGTGTTGGTAAGGTATTTTCTTGCACTGAGGTCTGCTTATTGTGAATATCATATGCTTCTTTTTGCACCCTGTAGTGTTTAAGTTTTTCTTTCTCTCTTGCAGTGTTGTTAAGGTATTTTCTTGCACTGAGGTCTGCTTATTGTGATTATCTTATGCTTGTTTTTACAGCCTGTAATATTTAAGTTATCCTTTATTTATTACAGTGTTGGTAAGGTATTTTCTTGCACTCAGGTCTGCTTATTGTGAATATCATATGCTTGTTTTTACACCTCGTAATGTTTAAGTTGTCCTTTATTTATTACAGTGTTGGTCAGGTATTTTCCTGCACTGAGGTCTGCTTATTGTGAATATCATATGCTTGTCTTTACACCCTGTAGTGTTTAAGTTTTCCTTTCTGTCTTGCAGTGTTGTTAAGGTATTTTCTTGCACTGAGGTCTGCTTAATGTTAATATCATGTTCTTGTTTTTACACCCTGTAGTGTTTAAGTTGTCCTTTATTTATTACAGTGTTGGTAAGGTATTTTCCTGCACTGAGGTCTGCTTATTGTGAATATCATATGCTTGTCTTTACACCCTGTAGTGTTTAAGTTTTCCTTTCTGTCTTGCAGTGTTGTTAAGGTATTTTCTTGCACTGAGGTCTGCTTAATGTTAATATCATGTTCTTGTTTTTACACCCTGTAGTGTTTAAGTTGTCCTTTATTTATTACAGTGTTGGTAAGGTATTTTCTTGCACTGAGGTCTGCTTATTGTGAATATCATTTGCTTGTCTTTACAGCCTGTAGTGTTTAAGTTGTCCTTTATTTATTACAGTGTTGGTAAGGTATTTTCTTGCACTGAGGTCTGCTTATTGTGAATATCATATGCTTCTTTTTGCACCCTGTAGTGTTTAAGTTTTTCTTTCTCTCTTGCAGTGTGGTTAAGGTATTTTCTTGCACTGAGGTCTGCTTATTGTGATTATCTTATGCTTGTTTTTACAGCCTGTAATATTTAAGTTATCCTTTATTTATTACAGTGTTTGTAAGGTATTTTCTTTCACTCAGGTCTGCTTATTATGAATATATTTGACTTGTTTTTACACCATGTAATGTTTAAGTTTTCCTTTCTCTCTTGCAGTGTTGGTAAGGTATTTTCTTGCTCTGAGGTCTGCTTATTGTGAATTTCATATGCTTGTTTTTAAACCCTGTAGTGTTTAAGTTGTCCTTTCGGTCTTACGGTGTTGGTAAGGTATTTTCTTGCACTGAGGTCTGCTTATTGTGAATATCTTTGACGTGTTTTTACACCCTGTAGTGTTTAAGTTGTCCTTTATCTATTACATTGTTGGTAAGATATTTTCTTGCACTGAGGTCTACTTATTGTGAATATCTTTGACTTGTTTTTACACCCTGTAGTGTTTAAGTTGTCCTTTATCTATTACATTGTTGGTAAGGTATTTTCTTGCACTGAGGTCTTCTTATTGTGAATATCTTTGACGTGTTTTTACACCTTGTAATGTTTAAATTGTCCTTTATTTATTGCAGTATTGGTAAGGTATTTTCTTGCACTGAGATCTGCTTATTGTGAATATCATATGCTTGTTTTTACACCCTGTAGTGTTTAAGTTGTCCTTTATTTATTATACTGTTGGTAAGGTATTTTCTTGCACCGAGGTCTGCTTATTGTGAATATCTTTGACTTGTTTTTACACCCTGTAGTGTTTAAGTTGTCCTTTCTCTCTTGCAGTGTTGTTAAGGTATTTTCTTGCACTGAGGTCTGCTTATTGTGAATATCATATGCTTGTTTTTACACCCTGTAATATTTAAGTTGTCCTTTATTTATTACATTGTTGGTCAGGTATTTTCTTGCACTGAGGTCTGCTTATTGTGGATATCATATGCTTGTTTTTACACCCTGTAGTTTTTAAGTTTTCCTTTATTTATTACAGTGTTGTTAAGGCATTTTCTTGCACTGAGGTCTTCTTATTGTGGATATCATATGCTTGTTTTTACACCCTGTAGTTTTAAAGTTGTCCTTTATCTATTACAGTGTTGGTAAGGTATTTTCTTGCACTGAGGCCTGCTTATTGTGAATATCTTTGACTTGTTTTTACACCCTGTAGTGTTTGAGTTGTCCTTTATCTATTACATTGTTGGTAAGGTATTTTCTTGCACTGAGGTCTGCTTATTGTGGATATCATATGCTTGTTTTTACACCCTGTAGTGTTTAAGTTTTCCTTTCTGTCTTGCAGTGTTGTTAAGGTATTTTCTTGCACTGAGGTCTGCTTATTGTGGATATCATATGCTTGTTTTTACACCCTGTAGTTTTTAAGTTGTCCTTTATCTATTACAGTGTTGGTAAGGTATTTTCTTGCACTGAGGTCTGCTTATTGTGAATATCTTTGACTTGTTTTTACACCCTGTAGTGTTTAAGTTGTCCTTTATCTATTACAGTGTTGGTAAGGTATTTTCTTGCACTGAGGTCTGCTTATTGTGAATATCTTTGACTTCTTTTTACACCCTGTAGTGTTTAAGTTGTCCTTTATTTATTTCAGTGTTGGTAAGGTATTTTCTTGCACTCAGGTCTGCTTATTGTGAATATCATATGCTTGTTTTTACACCCTGTAGTGTTTAAGTTTTCCTTTCTCTCTTGCAGTGTTGTTAAGGTATTTTCTTGCACTGAGGTCTGCTTATTGTGAATATCTTTGACTTGTTTTTACACCCTGTAGTGTTTAAGTTGTCCTTTATCTATTACAGTGTTGGTAAGGTATTTTCTTGCACTGAGGTCTGCTTATTGTGAATATCTTTGACTTCTTTTTACACCCTGTAGTGTTTAAGTTGTCCTTTATTTATTTCAGTGTTGGTAAGGTATTTTCTTGCACTCAGGTCTGCTTATTGTGAATATCATATGCTTGTTTTTACACCCTGTAGTGTTTAAGTTTTCCTTTCTGTCTTGCAGTGTTGTTAAGGTATTTTCTTGCACTGAGGTCTGCTTATTGTGGATATCATATGCTTGTTTTTACACCCTGTAGTTTTTAAGTTGTCCTTTATCTATTACAGTGTTGGTAAGGTATTTTCTTGCACTGAGGTCTGCTTATTGTGAATATCATATGCTTGTTTTTACACCCTGTAGTGTTTAAGTTTTCCTTTCTCTCTTGCAGTGTTGTTAAGGTATTTTCTTGCACTGAGGTCTGCTTATTGTGAATATCTTTGACTTGTTTTTACACCCTGTAGTGTTTAAGTTGTCCTTTATCTATTACAGTGTTGGTAAGGTATTTTCTTGCACTGAGGTCTGCTTATTGTGAATATCTTTGACTTCTTTTTACACCCTGTAGTGTTTAAGTTGTCCTTTATTTATTTCAGTGTTGGTAAGGTATTTTCTTGCACTCAGGTCTGCTTATTGTGAATATCATATGCTTGTTTTTACACCCTGTAGTGTTTAAGTTTTCCTTTCTGTCTTGCAGTGTTGTTAAGGTATTTTCTTGCACTGAGGTCTGCTTATTGTGGATATCATATGCTTGTTTTTACACCCTGTAGTTTTTAAGTTGTCCTTTATCTATTACAGTGTTGGTAAGGTATTTTCTTGCACTGAGGTCTGCTTATTGTGAATATCATATGCTTGTTTTTACACCCTGTAGTGTTTAAGTTTTCCTTTCTCTCTTGCAGTGTTGTTAAGGTATTTTCTTGCACTGAGGTCTGCTTATTGTGAATATCTTTGACTTCTTTTTACACCCTGTAGTGTTTAAGTTGTCCTTTATTTATTTCAGTGTTGGTAAGGTATTTTCTTGCACTCAGGTCTGCTTATTGTGAATATCATATGCTTTTTTTACACCCTGTAATGATTAAGTTGTCCTTTCTCTCTTACATTGTTGGTAAGGTATTTTCTTGCACTGAGGTCTGCTTATTGTGAATATCATATGCTTGTTTTTACACCCTGTAGTGTTTAAGTTGTCCTTTATTTATTACACTGTTGGTAAGGTATTTTCTCGCACTCAGGTCTGCTTATTGTGAATATCATATGCTTTTTTTACACCCTGTAATGATTAAGTTGTCCTTTCTCTCTTACATTGTTGGTAAGGTATTTTCTTGCACTGAGGTCTGCTTATTGTGAATAAGAAATGCTTGTTTTTACACCTCGTAATGTTTAAGTTGTCCTTTATTTATTACAGTGTTGGTCAGGTATTTTCTTGCACTGAGGTCTGCTTATTGTGAATAACAAATTCTTGTTTTTACACCTCGTAATGTTTAAGTTGTCCTTTATTTATTACAGTGTTGGTAAGGTATTTTCTTGCACTGAGGTCTGCTTATTGTGAATATCATATGCTTGTTTTTACACCCTGTAGTGTTTAAGTTGTCCTTTATTTATTACAGTGTTGGTAAGGTATTTTCTTGCACTGAGGTCTGCTTATTGTGAATATCATTTGCTTGTCTTTACAGCCTGTAGTGTTTAAGTTGTCCTTTATTTATTACAGTGTTGGTAAGGTATTTTCTTGCACTGAGGTCTGCTTATTGTGAATATCATTTGCTTGTCTTTACAGCCTGTAGTGTTTAAGTTGTCCTTTATTTATTACAGTGTTGGTAAGGTATTTTCTTGCACTGAGGTCTGCTTATTGTGAATATCATATGCTTCTTTTTGCACCCTGTAGTGTTTAAGTTTTTCTTTCTCTCTTGCAGTGTTGTTAAGGTATTTTCTTGCACTGAGGTCTGCTTATTGTGAATATCATATGCTTGTTTTTACACCCTGTAGTGTTTAAGTTGTCCTTTCTGTCTTACATTGTTGGTAAGGTATTTTCTTGCACTGAGGTCTGCTTATTGTGATTATCTTATGCTTGTTTTTACAGCCTGTAGTGTTTAAGTTGTCCTTTATTTATTACAGAGTTGGTAAGGTATTTTCTTGCACTGAGGTCTGCTTATCGTGAATTTCATATGCTTGTTTTTACACCCTGTAATATTTAAGTTGTCCTTTATTTATTACAGTGTTGGTAAGGTATTTTCTTGCATTGATGTCTGCTTATTGTGAATATCATATGCTTGTCTTTACACCCTGTAGTGTTTAAGTTGTCCTTTCTGTCTTGCAGTGTTGGTAAGGTATTTTCTTGCACTGAGGTCTGCTTATTGTGAATATCATATGCTTGTTTTTACACCCTGTAGTGTTTAAGTTGTCCTTTCTCTCTTGCAGTGTTGGTAAGGTATTTTCTTGCACTGAAGTCTGCTTATTGTGAATATCTTTGACTTTTTTTTACACCCTGTAGTGTTTAAGTTGTCCTTTATTTATTACAGTGTTGTTAAGGTATTTTCTTGCACTGAGGTCTGCTTATTGTGAATATCTTTGACTTGTTTTTACACCTTATACTGTTTAAGTTGTCCTTTCTGTCTTACAGTGTTGTTAAGGTATTTTCTTGCACTGAGGTCTGCTTATTGTGAATATCATATGCTTGTTTTTACACCCTGTAGTGTTTAAGTTGTCCTTTATTTATTACAGTGTTGGTAAGGTATTTTGTTGCACTGAAGTCTGCGTATTGTGAATATCTTTGACTTGTTTTTACAGCCTGTAGTGTTTAAGTTGTCCTTTATTTATTACAGTGTTGGTAAGGTATTTTCTTGCACTCAGGTCTGCTTATTGTGAATATCATATGCTTGTTTTTACACCCTGTAGTGTTTAAGTTGTCCTTTATTTATTACAGTGTTGGTAAGGTATTTTGTTGCACTGAAGTCTGCTTTTTGTGAATATCTTTGACTTGTTTTTACACCCTGTAGTGTTTAAGTTGTCCTTTATTTATTACAGTGTTGGTAAGGTATTTTGTTGCACTGAAGTCTGCTTATTGTGAATATATTTGACTTGTTTTTACACCCTGTAGTGTTTAAGTTGTCCTTTATTTATTACAGTGTTGGTAAGGTATTTTCTTGCACTGAGGTCTGCTTATTGTGAATATCATATGCTTGCTTTTACAGCCTGTAATGTTTAAGTTGTCCTTTATTTATTACAGTGTTGGTAAGGTATTTTCTTGTACTCACATCTGGTTATTGTGAATATCATATGCTTGTTTTTACACCCTGTAGTGTTTAAGTTGTCCTTTATTTATTGCAGTGTTGGTAAGGTATTTTCTTGCACTGAGGTCTGCTTATTGTGAATTTCATATGCTTGTTTTTACACCCTGTAGTTTTTAAGTTGTCCTTTATTTATTGCAGTGTTGGTAAGGTATTTTCTTGCACTGAGGTCTGCTTATTGTGAATATCATATGCTTGTTTTTACACCTTGTAATGTTTAAGTTGTCCTTTCTGTCTTAGAGTGTTGGTAAGGTATTTTCTTGCACTGAGGTCTGCTTATTGTGAATATCATGTTCTTGTTTTTGCACACTGTAGTGTTTAAGTTGTCCTTTATCTATTACATTGTTGGTAAGGTATTTTCTTGCACTGAGGTCTGCTTATTGTGAATATCATATGCTTGTTTTTACACCCTGTAGTTTTTAAGTTGTCCTTTATTTATTGCAGTGTTGGTAAGGTATTTTCTTGCACTGAGGTCTGCTTATTGTGAATATCATATGCTTGTTTTTACACCTTGTAATGTTTAAGTTGTCCTTTCTGTCTTAGAGTGTTGGTAAGGTATTTTCTTGCACTGAGATCTGCTTATTGTGAATATCATATGCTTGTTTTTACACCCTGTAGTTTTTAAGTTGTCCTTTATTTATTGCAGTGTTGGTAAGGTATTTTCTTCCACTGAGGTCTGCTTATTGTGAATATCATATGCTTGTTTTTACACCTTGTAATGTTTAAGTTGTCCTTTCTGTCTTAGAGTGTTGGTAAGGTATTTTCTTGCACTGAGGTCTGCTTATTGTGAATATCATGTTCTTGTTTTTACACCCTGTAGTGTTTAAGTTTTCCTTTCTTTCTTTCTTACAGTGTTGGTAAGGTATTTTCTTGCACTGAGGTCTGCTTATTGTGAATATCATATGCTTGTCTTTACAGCCTGTAGTGTTTAAGTTGTCCTTTATTTATTACACTGTTGGTAAGGTATTTTCTTGCACTGAGGTCTGCTTATTGTGAATATCATTTACTTGTCTTTACAGCCTGTAGTGTTTAAGTTGTCCTTTATTTATTACAGTGTTGGTAAGGTATCTTCTTGCACTGAGGTCTGCTTATTGTGAATATCATTTTCTTGTCTTTACAGCCTGTAGTGTTTAAGTTGTCCTTTATTTATTACAGTGTTGGTAAGGTATTTTCTTGCACTGAGGTCTGCTTATTGTGAATATCATTTGCTTGTTTTTACACCCTGTAGTGTTTAAGTTTTCCTTTCTTTCTTACAGTGTTCGTAAGGTATTTTCTTGCACTGAGGTCTGCTTATTGTGAATATCATTTGCTTGTCTTTACAGCCTGTAGTGTTTAAGTTGTCCTTTATTTATTACAGTGTTGGTAAGGTATTTTCTTGCACTGAGGTCTGCTTATTGTGAATATCATTTGCTTCTCTTTACAGCCTGTAGTGTTTAAGTTGTCCTTTATTTATTACAGTGTTGGTAAGGTATTTTCTTGCACTGAATTCTGCTTATTGTGAATATCATATGCTTGTTTTTACACCCTGTAGTGTTTAAGTTTTCCTTTATCTATTACATTGTTGGTAAGGTATTTTCTTGCACTG
Source organism: Perissodus microlepis (assembly GCF_051167445.1). NCBI lineage: Eukaryota > Metazoa > Chordata > Actinopteri > Cichliformes > Cichlidae > Perissodus > Perissodus microlepis. The sequence continues at coordinate 12,297 of NW_028182052.1, read as the reverse complement.
AGGTCTGCTTATTGTGAATATCATATGCTTGTTTTTACACCCTGTAGTGTTTAAGTTTTCCTTTCTTTCTTACAGTGTTGGTAAGGTATTTTCTTGCACTGAGGTCTGCTTATTGTGAATATCATTTGCTTGTCTTTACAGCCTGTAGTGTTTAAGTTGTCCTTTATTTATTACAGTGTTGGTAAGGTATTTTCTTGCACTGAGGTCTGCTTATCGTGAATATCATATGCTTGTCTTTACACCCTGTAGTGTTTAAGTTGTCCTTTATTTATTAAAGTGTTGGTAAGGTATTTTCTTGCACTGAGGTCTGCTTATTGTGATTATCTTATGCTTGTTTTTACAGCCTGTAGTGTTTAAGTTGTGCTTTATTTATTACAGAGTTGGTAAGGTATTTTCTTGCACTGAGGTCTGCTTATTGTTAATTTCATATGCTTGTTTTTACACCCTGTAATATTTAAGTTGTCCTTTATTTATTACAGTGTTTGTAAGGTAATTTCTTTCACTCAGGTCTGCTTATTATGAATATATTTGACTTGTTTTTACACCTTGTAATGTTTAAGTTTTCCTTTCTCTCTTGCAGTGTTGGTAAGGTATTTTCTTGCTCTGAGGTCTGCTTATTGTGAATTTCATATGCTTGTTTTTAAACCCTGTAGTGTTTAAGTTGTCCTTTCGGTCTTACGGTGTTGGTAAGGTATTTTCTTGCACTGAGGTCTGCTTATTGTGAATATCTTTGACTTGTTTTTACACCCTGTAGTGTTTAAGTTGTCCTTTATCTATTACAGTGTTGATAAGGTATTTTCTTGCACTGAGGTCTGCTTATTGTGAATATCTTTCACGTGTTTTTACACCTTGTAATGTTTAAGTTGTCCTTTATCTATTACATTGTTGGTAAGATATTTTCTTGCACTGAGGTCTACTTATTGTGAATATCTTTGACTTGTTTTTACACCCTGTAGTGTTTAAGTTGTCCTTTATCTATTACTTTGTTGGTAAGGTATTTTCTTGCACTGAGGTCTGCTTATTGTGAATAACAAATGCTTGTTTTTACACCTCGTAATGTTTAAGTTGTCCTTTATTTATTACAGTGTTGGTAAGGTATTTTCCTGCACTGAGGTCTGCTTATTGTGAATATCATATGCTTGTCTTTACACCCTGTAGTGTTTAAGTTTTCCTTTCTGTCTTGCAGTGTTGTTAAGGTATTTTCTTGCACTGAGGTCTGCTTAATGTTAATATCATGTTCTTGTTTTTACACCCTGTAGTGTTTAAGTTGTCCTTTATTTATTACACTGTTGGTAAGGTATTTTCTTGCACTGAGGTCTGCTTATTGTGAATATCATTTGCTTGTCTTTACAGCCTGTAGTGTTTAAGTTGTCCTTTATTTATTACAGTGTTGGTAAGGTATTTTCTTGCACTGAGGTCTGCTTATTGTGAATATCATTTGCTTGTCTTTACAGCCTGTAGTGTTTAAGTTGTCCTTTATTTATTACAGTGTTGTTAAGGTATTTTCTTGCACTGAGGTCTGCTTATTGTGAATATCATATGCTTCTTTTTGCACCCTGTAGTGTTTAAGTTTTTCTTTCTCTCTTGCAGTGTTGTTAAGGTATTTTCTTGCACTGAGGTCTGCTTATTGTGATTATCTTATGCTTGTTTTTACAGCCTGTAGTGTTTAAGTTGTCCTTTATTTATTACAGAGTTGGTAAGGTATTTTCTTGCACTGAGGTCTGCTTATTGTTAATTTCATATGCTTGTTTTTACACCCTGTAATATTTAAGTTATCCTTTATTTATTACAGTGTTTGTAAGGTATTTTCTTTCACTCAGGTCTGCTTATTATGAATATATTTGACTTGTTTTTACACCATGTAATGTTTAAGTTTTCCTTTCTCTCTTGCAGTGTTGGTAAGGTATTTTCTTGCTCTGAGGTCTGCTTATTGTGAATTTCATATGCTTGTTTTTAAACCCTGTAGTGTTTAAGTTGTCCTTTCGGTCTTACGGTGTTGGTAAGGTATTTTCTTGCACTGAGGTCTGCTTATTGTGAATATCTTTGACGTGTTTTTACACCCTGTAGTGTTTAAGTTGTCCTTTATCTATTACATTGTTGGTAAGATATTTTCTTGCACTGAGGTCTGCTTATTGTGAATATCTTTGACTTGTTTTTACACCCTGTAGTGTTTAAGTTGTCCTTTATCTATTACATTGTTGGTAAGGTATTTTCTTGCACTGAGGTCTGCTTATTGTGAATATCTTTGACGTGTTTTTACACCTTGTAATGTTTAAATTGTCCTTTATTTATTGCAGTATTGGTAAGGTATTTTCTTGCACTGAGATCTGCTTATTGTGAATATCATATGCTTGTTTTTACACCCTGTAGTGTTTAAGTTGTCCTTTATTTATTATACTGTTGGTAAGGTATTTTCTTGCACCGAGGTCTGCTTATTGTGAATATCTTTGACTTGTTTTTACACCCTGTAGTGTTTAAGTTGTCCTTTCTCTCTTGCAGTGTTGGTAAGGTATTTTCTTGCACTGAGGTCTGCTTATTGTGAATATCATATGCTTCTTTTTACACCCTATAATATTTAAGTTGTCCTTTATTTATTACATTGTTGGTCAGGTATTTTCTTGCACTGAGGTCTGCTTATTGTGGATATCATATGCTTGTTTTTACACCCTGTAGTTTTTAAGTTGTCCTTTATTTATTACAGTGTTGTTAAGGCATTTTCTTGCACTGAGGTCTGCTTATTGTGGATATCATATGCTTGTTTTTACACCCTGTAGTTTTAAAGTTGTCCTTTATCTATTACAGTGTTGGTAAGGTATTTTCTTGCACTGAGGCCTGCTTATTGTGAATATCTTTGACTTGTTTTTACACCCTGTAGTGTTTAAGTTGTCCTTTATCTATTACATTGTTGGTAAGGTATTTTCTTGCACTGAGGTCTGCTTATTGTGAATATCATATGCTTGTTTTTACACCCTGTAGTTTTTAAGTTGTCCTTTATCTATTACAGTGTTGGTAAGGTATTTTCTTGCACTGAGGTCTGCTTATTGTGAATATCATATGCTTGTTTTTACACCCTGTAGTGTTTAAGTTTTCCTTTCTCTCTTGCAGTGTTGTTAAGGTATTTTCTTGCACTGAGGTCTGCTTATTGTGAATATCTTTGACTTGTTTTTACACCCTGTAGTGTTTAAGTTGTCCTTTATCTATTACAGTGTTGGTAAGGTATTTTCTTGCACTGAGGTCTGCTTATTGTGAATATCTTTGACTTCTTTTTACACCCTGTAGTGTTTAAGTTGTCCTTTATTTATTTCAGTGTTGGTAAGGTATTTTCTTGCACTCAGGTCTGCTTATTGTGAATATCATATGCTTGTTTTTGCACCCTGTAATGATTAAGTTGTCCTTTCTCTCTTCCAGTGTAGGTAAGGTATTTTCTTGCACTGAGGTCTGCTTATTGTGAATATCATATGCTTGTTTTTACACCCTGTAGTGTTTAAGTTGTCCTTTATTTATTACACTGTTGGTAAGGTATTTTCTTGCACTCAGGTCTGCTTATTGTGAATATCATATGCTTGTTTTTACACCTCGTAATGTTTAAGTTGTCCTTTATTTATTACAGTGTTGGTCAGGTATTTTCCTGCACTGAGGTCTGCTTATTGTGACTATCATATGCTTGTTTGTACACCCTGTAATGATTAAGTTGTCCTTTCTCTCTTACAGTGTTGGTAAGGTATTTTCTTGCTCTGAGGTCTGCTTATTGTGAATTTCATATGCTTGTTTTTAAACCCTGTAGTGTTTAAGTTGTCCTTTCGGTCTTACGGTGTTGGTAAGGTATTTTCTTGCACTGAGGTCTGCTTATTGTGAATATCTTTGACGTGTTTTTACACCCTGTAGTGTTTAAGTTGTCCTTTATCTATTACATTGTTGGTAAGATATTTTCTTGCACTGAGGTCTGCTTATTGTGAATATCTTTGACTTGTTTTTACACCCTGTAGTGTTTAAGTTGTCCTTTATCTATTACATTGTTGGTAAGGTATTTTCTTGCACTGAGGTCTGCTTATTGTGAATATCTTTGACGTGTTATTACACCTTGTAATGTTTAAATTGTCCTTTATTTATTGCAGTATTGGTAAGGTATTTTCTTGCACTGAGATCTGCTTATTGTGAATATCATATGCTTGTTTTTACACCCTGTAGTGTTTAAGTTGTCCTTTATTTATTATACTGTTGGTAAGGTATTTTCTTGCACCGAGGTCTGCTTATTGTGAATATCTTTGACTTGTTTTTACACCCTGTAGTGTTTAAGTTGTCCTTTCTCTCTTGCAGTGTTGGTAAGGTATTTTCTTGCACTGAGGTCTGCTTATTGTGAATATCATATGCTTCTTTTTACACCCTATAATATTTAAGTTGTCCTTTATTTATTACATTGTTGGTCAGGTATTTTCTTGCACTGAGGTCTGCTTATTGTGGATATCATATGCTTGTTTTTACACCCTGTAGTTTTTAAGTTGTCCTTTATTTATTACAGTGTTGTTAAGGCATTTTCTTGCACTGAGGTCTGCTTATTGTGGATATCATATGCTTGTTTTTACACCCTGTAGTTTTAAAGTTGTCCTTTATCTATTACAGTGTTGGTAAGGTATTTTCTTGCACTGAGGCCTGCTTATTGTGAATATCTTTGACTTGTTTTTACACCCTGTAGTGTTTAAGTTGTCCTTTATCTATTACATTGTTGGTAAGGTATTTTCTTGCACTGAGGTCTGCTTATTGTGGATATCATATGCTTGTTTTTACACCCTGTAGTGTTTAAGTTTTCCTTTCTGTCTTGCAGTGTTGTTAAGGTATTTTCTTGCACTGAGGTCTGCTTATTGTGAATATCATATGCTTGTTTTTACACCCTGTAGTTTTTAAGTTGTCCTTTATCTATTACAGTGTTGGTAAGGTATTTTCTTGCACTGAGGTCTGCTTATTGTGAATATCATATGCTTGTTTTTACACCCTGTAGTGTTTAAGTTTTCCTTTCTCTCTTGCAGTGTTGTTAAGGTATTTTCTTGCACTGAGGTCTGCTTATTGTGAATATCTTTGACTTGTTTTTACACCCTGTAGTGTTTAAGTTGTCCTTTATCTATTACAGTGTTGGTAAGGTATTTTCTTGCACTGAGGTCTGCTTATTGTGAATATCTTTGACTTCTTTTTACACCCTGTAGTGTTTAAGTTGTCCTTTATTTATTTCAGTGTTGGTAAGGTATTTTCTTGCACTCAGCTCTGCTTATTGTGAATATCATATGCTTGTTTTTGCACCCTGTAATGATTAAGTTGTCCTTTCTCTCTTCCAGTGTAGGTAAGGTATTTTCTTGCACTGAGGTCTGCTTATTGTGAATATCATATGCTTGTTTTTACACCCTGTAGTGTTTAAGTTGTCCTTTATTTATTACACTGTTGGTAAGGTATTTTCTTGCACTCAGGTCTGCTTATTGTGAATATCATATGCTTGTTTTTACACCTCGTAATGTTTAAGTTGTCCTTTATTTATTACAGTGTTGGTCAGGTATTTTCCTGCACTGAGGTCTGCTTATTGTGACTATCATATGCTTGTTTGTACACCCTGTAATGATTAAGTTGTCCTTTCTCTCTTACATTGTTGGTAAGGTATTTTCTTGCACTGAGGTCTGCTTATTGTGAATATCATATGCTTGTTTTTACAGCCTGTAATGTTTAAGTTGTCCTTTATTTATTACAGTGTTGGTCAGGTATTTTCTTGCACTGAGGTCTGCTTATTGTGACTATCATATGCTTGTTTTTACACCTCGTAATGTTTAAGTTGTCCTTTATTTATTCCATTGTTGGTCAGGTATTTTCTTGCACTGAGGTCTGCTTATTGTGAATATCATATGCTTGTTTTTACACCTCGTAATGTTTAAGTTGTCCTTTATTTATTACAGTGTTGGTCAGGTATTTGCCTGCACTGAGGTCTGCTTATTGTGACTATCATATGCTTGTTTGTACACCCTGTAGTGTTTAAGTTGTCCTTTATTTATAACATAGTTGGTACGGTATTTTCCTCCACTGAGGTCTGCTTATTGTGACTATCATATGCTTGTTTTTACAGCCTGTAATATTAAAGTTGTCCTTTATTTATTACATTGTTGGTCAGGTATTTTCTTGCACTGAGGTCTGCTTATTGTGACTATCATATGCTTGTTTTTACACCTCGTAATGTTTAAGTTGTCCTTTATTTATTACAGTGTTGGTAAGGTATTTTCCTGCACTGAGGTCTCCTTATTGTGAATATCATATGCTTGTTTTTACAGCCTGTAATATTTAAGTTGTCCTTTATTTATTACATTGTTGGTCAGGTATTTTCTTGCACTGAGGTCTGCTTATTGTAAATATCATATGCTTGTTTTTACATCCTGTAATATTTAAGTTGTCCTTTATTTATTACATTGTTGGTCAGGTATTTTCTTGCACTGAGGTCTGCTTATTGTGAATATCATATGCTTGTTTTTACACCTCGTAATGTTTAAGTTGTCCTTTATTTATTACAGTGTTTGTAAGGTATTTTCTTGCACTCAGGTCTGCTTATTGTGAATATCTTTGACTTCTTTTTACACCCTGTAGTGTTTAAGTTGTCCTTTATTTATTTCAGTGTTGGTAAGGTATTTTCTTGCACTCAGGTCTGCTTATTGTGAATATCATATGCTTGTTTTTGCACCCTGTAATGATTAAGTTGTCCTTTCTCTCTTCCAGTGTAGGTAAGGTATTTTCTCGCACTCAGGTCTGCTTATTGTGAATATCATATGCTTTTTTTACACCTTGTAATGATTAAGTTGTCCTTTCTCTCTTACATTGTTGGTAAGGTATTTTCTTGCACTGAGGTCTGCTTATTGTGAATATCATATGCTTGTTTTTACAGCCTGTAGTTTTTAAGTTGTCCTTTATTTATTACAGTGTTGGTAAGGTATTTTCTTGCACTGAGGTCTGCTTATTGTGAATATCATATGCTTGTTTTTACACCCTGTAGTGTTTAAGTTGTCCTTTATTTAATACAGTGTTGGTAAGGTATTTTCTCGCACTCAGGTCTGCTTATTGTGAATATCATATGCTTTTTTTACACCCTGTAATGATTAAGTTGTCCTTTCTCTCTTACATTGTTGGTAAGGTATTTTCTTGCACTGAGGTCTGCTTATTGTGAATAAGAAATGCTTGTTTTTACACCTCGTAATGTTTAAGTTGTCCTTTATTTATTACAGTGTTGGTCAGGTATTTTCTTGCACTGAGGTCTGCTTATTGTGAATAACAAATGCTTGTTTTTACACCTCGTAATGTTTAAGTTGTCCTTTATTTATTACAGTGTTGGTAAGGTATTTTCTTGCACTGAGTTCTGCTTATTGTGAATAACAAATGCTTGTTTTTACACCTCGTAATGTTTAAGTTGTCCTTTATTTATTACAGTGTTGGTAAGGTATTTTCCTGCACTGAGGTCTGCTTATTGTGAATATCATATGCTTGTCTTTACACCCTGTAGTGTTTAAGTTTTCCTTTCTGTCTTGCAGTGTTGTTAAGGTATTTTCTTGCACTGAGGTCTGCTTAATGTTAATATCATGTTCTTGTTTTTACACCCTGTAGTGTTTAAGTTGTCCTTTATTTATTACAGTGTTGGTAAGGTATTTTCTTGCACTGAGGTCTGCTTATTGTGAATATCATATGCTTGTTTTTACACCCTGTAGTGTTTAAGTTGTCCTTTATTTATTACAGTGTTGGTAAGGTATTTTCTTACACTGAGGTCTGCTTATTGTGAATATCATTTGCTTGTCTTTACAGCCTGTAGTGTTTAAGTTGTCCTTTATTTATTACAGTGTTGGTAAGGTATTTTCTTGCACTGAGGTCTGCTTATTGTGAATATCATTTGCTTGTCTTTACAGCCTGTAGTGTTTAAGTTGTCCTTTATTTATTACAGTGTTGGTAAGGTATTTTCTTACACTGAGGTCTGCTTATTGTGAATATCATTTGCTTGTCTTTACAGCCTGTAGTGTTTAAGTTGTCCTTTATTTATTACAGTGTTGGTAAGGTATTTTCTTGCACTGAGGTCTGCTTATTGTGAATATCATATGCTTCTTTTTGCACCCTGTAGTGTTTAAGTTTTTCTTTCTCTCTTGCAGTGTTGTTAAGGTATTTTCTTGCACTGAGGTCTGCTTATTGTGAATATCATATGCTTGTTTTTACACCCTGTAGTGTTTAAGTTTTCCTTTCTGTGTTACATTGTTGGTAAGGTATTTTCTTGCACTGAGGTCTGCTTATTGTGAATATCATATGCTTGTTTTTACACCTCGTAATGTTTAAGTTGTCCTTTATTTATTACAGTGTTTGTAAGGTATTTTCTTGCACTCAGGTCTGCTTATTGTGAATATCTTTGACTTCTTTTTACACCCTGTAGTGTTTAAGTTGTCCTTTATTTATTTCAGTGTTGGTAAGGTATTTTCTTGCACTCAGGTCTGCTTATTGTGAATATCATATGCTTGTTTTTGCACCCTGTAATGATTAAGTTGTCCTTTCTCTCTTCCAGTGTAGGTAAGGTATTTTCTCGCACTCAGGTCTGCTTATTGTGAATATCATATGCTTTTTTTACACCTTGTAATGATTAAGTTGTCCTTTCTCTCTTACATTGTTGGTAAGGTATTTTCTTGCACTGAGGTCTGCTTATTGTGAATATCATATGCTTGTTTTTACAGCCTGTAGTTTTTAAGTTGTCCTTTATTTATTACAGTGTTGGTAAGGTATTTTCTTGCACTGAGGTCTGCTTATTGTGAATATCATATGCTTGTTTTTACACCCTGTAGTGTTTAAGTTGTCCTTTATTTATTACACTGTTGGTAAGGTATTTTCTCGCACTCAGGTCTGCTTATTGTGAATATCATATGCTTTTTTTACACCCTGTAATGATTAAGTTGTCCTTTCTCTCTTACATTGTTGGTAAGGTATTTTCTTGCACTGAGGTCTGCTTATTGTGAATAAGAAATGCTTGTTTTTACACCTCGTAATGTTTAAGTTGTCCTTTATTTATTACAGTGTTGGTCAGGTATTTTCTTGCACTGAGGTCTGCTTATTGTGAATAACAAATGCTTGTTTTTACACCTCGTTATGTTTAAGTTGTCCTTTATTTATTACAGTGTTGGTAAGGTATTTTCTTGCACTGAGTTCTGCTTATTGTGAATAACAAATGCTTGTTTTTACACCTCGTAATGTTTAAGTTGTCCTTTATTTATTACAGTGTTGGTAAGGTATTTTCCTGCACTGAGGTCTGCTTATTGTGAATATCATATGCTTGTCTTTACACCCTGTAGTGTTTAAGTTTTCCTTTCTGTCTTGCAGTGTTGTTAAGGTATTTTCTTGCACTGAGGTCTGCTTAATGTTAATATCATGTTCTTGTTTTTACACCCTGTAGTGTTTAAGTTGTCCTTTATTTATTACAGTGTTGGTAAGGTATTTTCTTGCACTGAGGTCTGCTTATTGTGAATATCATATGCTTGTTTTTACAGCCTGTAGTGTTTAAGTTGTCCTTTATTTATTACAGTGTTGGTAAGGTATTTTCTTACACTGAGGTCTGCTTATTGTGAATATCATTTGCTTGTCTTTACAGCCTGTAGTGTTTAAGTTGTCCTTTATTTATTACAGTGTTGGTAAGGTATTTTCTTGCACTGAGGTCTGCTTATTGTGAATATCATTTGCTTGTCTTTACAGCCTGTAGTGTTTAAGTTGTCCTTTATTTATTACAGTGTTGGTAAGGTATTTTCTTGCACTGAGGTCTGCTTATTGTGAATATCATATGCTTCTTTTTGCACCCTGTAGTGTTTAAGTTTTTCTTTCTCTCTTGCAGTGTTGTTAAGGTATTTTCTTGCACTGAGGTCTGCTTATTGTGAATATCATATGCTTGTTTTTACACCCTGTAGTGTTTAAGTTTTCCTTTCTGTCTTACATTGTTGGTAAGGTATTTTCTTGCACTGAGGTCTGCTTATTGTGATTATCTTATGCTTGTTTTTACAGCCTGTAGTGTTTAAGTTGTCCTTTATTTATTACAGAGTTGGTAAGGTATTTTCTTGCACTGAGGTCTGCTTATCGTGAATTTCATATGCTTGTTTTTACACCCTGTAATATTTAAGTTGTCCTTTATTTATTACAGTGTTGGTAAGGTATTTTCTTGCATTGATGTCTGCTTATTGTGAATATCATATGCTTGTCTTTACACCCTGTAGTGTTTAAGTTGTCCTTTCTGTCTTGCAGTGTTGGTAAGGTATTTTCTTGCACTGAGGTCTGCTTATTGTGAATATCATATGCTTGTTTTTACACCCTGTAGTGTTTAAGTTGTCCTTTCTCTCTTGCAGTGTTGGTAAGGTATTTTCTTGCACTGAAGTCTGCTTATTGTGAATATCTTTGACTTTTTTTTACACCCTGTAGTGTTTAAGTTGTCCTTTATTTATTACAGTGTTGTTAAGGTATTTTCTTGCACTGAGGTCTGCTTATTGTGAATATCTTTGACTTGTTTTTACACCTTATACTGTTTAAGTTGTCCTTTCTGTCTTACAGTGTTCGTAAGGTATTTTCTTGCACTGAGGTCTGCTTATTGTGATTATCATATGCTTGTTTTTACAGCCTGTAGTGTTTAAGTTGTCCTTTATTTATTACAGAGTTGGTAAGGTATTTTCTTGCACTGAGGTCTGCTTATCGTGAATTTCATATGCTTGTTTTTACACCCTGTAATATTTAAGTTGTCCTTTATTTATTACAGTGTTGGTAAGGTATTTTCTTGCATTGATGTCTGCTTATTGTGAATATCATATGCTTGTCTTTACACCCTGTAGTGTTTAAGTTGTCCTTTCTGTCTTGCAGTGTTGGTAAGGTATTTTCTTGCACTGAGGTCTGCTTATTGTGAATATCATATGCTTGTTTTTACACCCTGTAGTGTTTAAGTTGTCCTTTCTCTCTTGCAGTGTTGGTAAGGTATTTTCTTGCACTGAAGTCTGCTTATTGTGAATATATTTGACTTGTTTTTACACCCTGTAGTGTTTAAGTTGTCCTTTATTTATTACAGTGTTGGTAAGGTATTTTGTTGCACTGAAGTCTGCTTATTGTGAATATATTTGACTTGTTTTTACAGCCTGTAATGTTTAAGTTGTCCTTTATTTATTACAGTGTTGGTAAGGTATTTTCTTGTACTCACATCTGGTTATTGTGAATATCATATGCTTGTTTTTACACCCTGTAGTGTTTAAGTTGTCCTTTATTTATTGCAGTGTTGGTAAGGTATTTTCTTGCACTGAGGTCTGCTTATTGTGAATTTCATATGCTTGTTTTTACACCCTGTAGTTTTTAAGTTGTCCTTTATTTATTGCAGTGTTGGTAAGGTATTTTCTTGCACTGAGGTCTGCTTACTGTGAATATCATATGCTTGTTTTTACACCTTGTAATGTTTAAGTTGTCCTTTCTGTCTTAGAGTGTTGGTAAGGTATTTTCTTGCACTGAGGTCTGCTTATTGTGAATATCATGTTCTTGTTTTTGCACACTGTAGTGTTTAAGTTGTCCTTTATCTATTACATTGTTGGTAAGGTATTTTCTTGCACTGAGGTCTGCTTATTGTGAATATCATATGCTTGTTTTTACACCCTGTAGTTTTTAAGTTGTCCTTTATTTATTGCAGTGTTGGTAAGGTATTTTCTTGCACTGAGGTCTGCTTATTGTGAATATCATATGCTTGTTTTTACACCTTGTAATGTTTAAGTTGTCCTTTCTGTCTTAGAGTGTTGGTAAGGTATTTTCTTGCACTGAGGTCTGCTTATTGTGAATATCATGTTCTTGTTTTTGCACACTGTAGTGTTTAAGTTGTCCTTTATCTATTACATTGTTGGTAAGGTATTTTCTTGCACTGAGGTCTGCTTATTGTGAATATCATATGCTTGTCTTTACAGCCTGTAGTGTTTAAGTTGTCCTTTATTTATTACACTGTTGGTAAGGTATTTTCTTGCACTGAGGTCTGCTTATTGTGAATATCATTTGCTTGTCTTTACAGCCTGTAGTGTTTAAGTTGTCCTTTATTTATTACAGTGTTGGTAAGGTATCTTCTTGCACTGAGGTCTGCTTATTGTGAATATCATTTGCTTGTCTTTACAGCCTGTAGTGTTTAAGTTGTCCTTTATTTATTACAGTGTTGGTAAGGTATCTTCTTGCACTGAGGTCTGCTTATTGTGAATATCATTTTCTTGTCTTTACAGCCTGTAGTGTTTAAGTTGTCCTTTATTTATTACAGTGTTG